>NC_084625.1:19887225-19917225 GCF_033978795.1 Nerophis ophidion | reverse complement strand
GGCGGCTGCTTTATACACCAGAGCGACAGGTGATTAGATAACCAGGCCCAGGTGGGCAATTAACGGACCTGTTGCTGATTTCGAGGCTGGTCCTGGCACATTTTGCTTCGCTGCAGGCCTGCAGGCCACTCCCCCCTCCACAAGGCTGAGCAGTTTGAAGTTGGAACGGTTTGAATGGGATAAAACATGTGGAAGGTAGAGCGCGCCAAAATCTGAAGAAGAAGAATAAATAGATGAATTTTGGTGTAGAAAACCATATGTGTGAATGCTTTGGAGCCTCCACACAATTACATATTCTGTACATGCATTTTTGTTTGTGTTCAACATGTTGGCATGCGGGCTAATGCCAGCACACACAGGCGCCATCAAACAGCGACAGAAGTCACATTATTAACGTCGCCTATTTGATATCTTCTCCCCCAAGCTGGGACATAAAGAGCAGCCAGAGAAGATTTAATCTTGGAATAGTTGTTGTGTTTTTTTTTTTTTTTCCCCTTCCACCCAGACTACAAAGCTCTTAATAGTTTCGAGGTGCAGCGCGCATACTAAAAAGCAGCTGGCTTCTAGACGAGCTTCTGCAGGGCGAAGTGCAACTTGAGTGATTTCAAGTTCAGTGCTGGTATACGAGCTATTTTCCTTTCAGATGCATTCTTTTGTTTATGGTCTCCCCCCCGCCCCCGTTTTAGTTGGTTCTAAAAGGTCAGGTGAGGACTACAAAATCCATCCCACAAATACACGTTTTATATAGAATAATTATGGTCTTACACGCGAAAAACAATGTGAAGTACATGGCCGTGACATATTAAATGAGATAACAAACATTTGACATCCCTCTTGTCTTTTATTGAAGACTCCTGCTGGCGATGGGCGGAAAGAAAGGAGAGGAGGGGAGAGCTGCGTACTTTGGCCCTGATTTATTCAAAATTCAAATACCACGCAGTAGTCAGCGTGTGCAATCTATAAGATAGCGGGTACTATTAGTGTGATTTACTAACATTGGGTGTGCAACTCTGCGATGAGGTGGCGACTTGTCCAGGGTGTACCCCGCCTTCCGCCCGATTGTAGCTGAGATAGGCGCCAGCACCCCCCGCGACCCTAAAAGGGAATAAGCGGTAGAAAATGGATGGATGGATGGGTGTGCAACTATAAAGTGGTGCATGCGGCTGTTTAGTGCCGCCCTAGTGGCTCTCTGGAGCGTTTTCAAAAATGTATGAAAAATGGAAAGAAATGAGGGGAAAAAAAATATGTTTTTTGTTTTAATATGGTTTCTGCAGGAGGACAAACATGACATAAACCTCCCTAATTGTTAAAAAGCACACTGTTTATATTAAACATGCTTCACTGATTCCAGTATTTGGCGAGCGCCGTTTTGTCCTACTAATTTGGACGGTCCTTGAACTCACCGTAGTTTGTTTACATGTACAAATTTCTCCGACTTTCTAGGACGTGTTTTATGCCACTTCTCATTTTGTCCACCAAAATTTTAACGCTGTGTATGAATGCACAAAGTTGAGTTTTGTTGATGTTATTGACTTGTGTGGAGTGCTAATCAGACATATTTGGTCACTGCATGACTGCAAGCTAATAGATGCTAACATGCTATTTAGGCTAGCTATATATACATATTACATCATTATGCCTCATTTGTTGGTATATTTGAGCTCATTTAGTTTCTTTTAAAGGCCTACTGAAACCCACTACTACCGACCACGCAGTCTGATAGTTTATATATCAATGATGAAATATTAACATTGCAACACATGCCAATACGGCCAATTTTGAATTTCCCGTGGAGATTCTTGTTGAAAACATCGCGGAATGATGACGCGTGCGCGTGACGTTACGGACTGTGAGGAAATATTAGCGCAGCGCACTACTAGTGGCTAAAAGTCGTCCCTTTTCATCGCGCAATGAAACAGTATTCTGGATATCTGTGTTGCTGAATCTTTTGCAATTTGTTCAATTAATAATGGAGACTATAAAGCACAATGCTGTTGGTGGAAAGCGTTGTATTGCAGCTGTCTTTAGCTGCAATACAACAGCCGGTGTTTCTTTGTTTTTAACAGAGCAGTCAAGCGAACATGTTTCTCTATGTCAACCAGCATAATTTTGGATGGGAAAATTGTGATCTATATCTTACCGGAGACATCATTGGATTATTCGTCCTCCTGCAGTAGCTGTTTAAAAGGCAGCTGTGAGCTTTGCTTCTCGGCTTCTCTCTGAGACTCTGGCGTGTTCACCGCAGCCATCCGACCTTGAGGTATGTCTTTACAATCTCCCTAAAACAATAAGCAGATAAGGGATCTTCCAGAATTATCCAAGTAAATGTGTCTAATTACATCTGAAATGCTCACACTGCCGCTGCCTGGAGCCGTCGCATTTTATTTTATTTTATTTTTATTTTTTTCTAGTCCTTCGTTATCAATACCATCATCCACGAATCTTTCATCCTCGCTCAAATTAATGTGGAAATTGTCGTTTTCTCGGTCCGAATAGCTCTTGATGCTGGAGGTTCCCATTATAATCAATGTGAGGACGTGAGGAGCCCTCACACTTGTGATGCCATCGTCTGCGACTTCCGGTAAAGGCAAGGCTTTTTTTATTAGCGACCAAAAGTTGAGAACTTTATCGTTGATGTTCTCTACTAAATCCTTTCAGCAAAAATATGGCAATATCGTGAAACGATCAAGTATGACACATGGAATGGACCTGCTATCCCTGTTTGAATAAGAAAATCTCATTTCAGTAGGACTTTAAGTCCTTTTAATTCAATTTATATCTCATGACACACTGTCTGTATGTAATATGGCTTTTATTTTTTTGCGGCTCCAGACATATTTGTTTTTGTATTTTTGGTCCAATATGGCTCTTACAACATTTTGGGTTGCCGACCCCTGCCCTAGGGGAAACTGGGTAACACATGGCACACTGACAAAGCTTAACCTATTGTTACTATAACAATCTACAAGGTTAATACAGTTCGCTTCTCTTTCTGCCCCTCGATTTATCTGCTTTCTTTTGTATTTCCAGTTATCATTACATATATGTATTGTTGCATTTGAAACATTTGTATTGTTGATAATAGAGGTAATTATTGTTTTTATTCATTTTCAATAGTGCTATTTCTATTGGTATTTGTATTGCTCCATTTGTAGTGTAATAAAGTTCATTGTCATTTCTCCGTTATTAATATTTATTTTATTAACTGCTTCTTTGCTATCGCTTATACCATCATATTTGTACATATCCTATTTGCTGATGCTGTTCTGTGGTTGTTGTTGTTATTGTTGTATTTGTTGTTGTTGTCTCTTTGTTCCATACCCCGCTTGTCCCCACAATTTCCCCCTCTGTCTTCCTTTTTTTCTCTTTCTATGCCCTCCTGCTCCGGCCCGGCTGCACCAAATAATAATATAACTCCATTTAATAAAGTCAAATACAAATAAGGCAACAAGAGAAATATCCCACACTTCTCTTCTGTAAAGTAAATCTGTACAGCTGATATGGGCATCTACATCAACTTTATGATTTGCCTGAGTAGCTGGACAGGACAAAAAATTACAAAAATAAAAATAAAGTGGTGCAGAAGGCCTTATTTAAATGATTGTGCATGTACTTTATGGGGCGTCACCATGGAGACACTCATTTACTGCACATTCATGTTATCATGCTCTTACCTGCAGCATTTTGCTGTGTTTTCAAACATGCAGGAGACATGTACCACTTTTTATGGGCATTTTAGAAACAGTAGCCTAAGGTGCGCTCATTGGACAGAAGCAGCACTTACTCTGCTCAAGACTCGAAAAAATGCATACTTAAAGAAGTTTTTTTCATGTAAGAAATATTTTAATAATATAAGTACTATAAAAAAATGCATACTTAAAGAAGTTTTTTCATGTAAGAAATATTTTACTAATATAAGTACTATAAAAATGCATACTTATAGAAGTTTTTTCATGTAAGAAATCGTTTACTAATATAAGTACTACGTTGGTGAAAAAAACAAGTGTCATTGAAAACATAAATGACATCAGAACAAATTTGTTTTAAACAGCAGTCCTTCGCAGCTGTACAATTATAAAAGTACGTTGCTGAATCGACAATATGTCTAATATTTTTTTATTTCTGACCACACACACACACACACATTTGCATCCCTCTGACGCAAAGAAAACGCAAAACAGTGCTCACTAAACGGTGATGAGTGTTGATAGATCACATTGCCCGTGCTAAATAATTATATTGAATTTTTTTTCTTTCCAGTATTTGGCCGTTTTGATGAGAACTGAGAGGTGGAATGGATTGCATGCCTTATTTTGCTCTTTTAACGCACGGAACACGTTTGGTGGATCAGATTTGCCTGTGCTATCCGTTTTGCACGTGTTATAGCACATGCAAACCTTGAGTAAATCAGGGCCTATGTGTTGTTTCTCATCTTCTTTATCAAAGTGCTGGGACTTGCAACTTTCTTTTACCCCATGTTTGCTTATTTTGCAGATTTTCTAATTTAAAAAACTCAGTTTGGGTACTTTTAACGGACGCAATCCACGTTTAGTAGATCAGATTTGCCTGTGCTATCCGTTTTGCACGTGTTATTTATAGCACATGCAAACCTTGAGTAAATCAGGCCCTATGTGTTGTTTCTCATCTTCTTTATAAAACTAAGAAAGAAAGAAAGAAAGTGCTGGGACTTGCAACTTTCTTTTACCCCATGTTGGCTTATTTTGCAGATGTTCTCATTTAAAAAACTCAGTTTGGGTACTCAATGCCGTGGAGGGATACGCGGGCAAAGGGACTAGTTTGTTACGCATAAAGTTTGACCGTATGAAACCTATGGCATATTCTTTTGCCCAAATTGTTGTAGAAAACCGAAAATTTTGAAACCTGAAGAGTATTCAGAAGTAGGTAAAGTAGGCCAAACTTGTCAAATTAACCTAGGATGCGTAACGGCTGCTGAACAGCGCCGCCAGGAATGTCTCCGCCATCTACCGTCTGGAATTCTTTTCCGACGTACTGATTCGCATTGTTGCGGCTCAGTGTTATAGCGGAGTTGTGCTGACTTCTTCAAGAGCTCGCGAATCTGTGCGTGATCACGTGAAAACTTTTGACAAGTTGACTTCTAGTCCGTTCCTGCCCATTATGACATTTCAAAGTGTAAATACGATCCCCCTTGAACAGAATATTTTGTTTTGAAAATAAACCGGGTAATTTATTTTCGTGCATGACTTCCTGTTCCACACAAGCAGATTTTTACAAAATGTATCCGCCTTGCTTCGGCGACCGGCACAAATACAAGCTTTGTTTATATTTTGTGCAAAATGCGGTATAGCATGGTGGAGCCGAGGGTCTGTCGGCGGGGGAAACAGACCCATTGACTAGAATAGAAACATAACGACTGAGTTGCCCTGGCAGCACTGTTCCGCAGATGTTACGCATCCAAGTAGAAAATCTGGGGTAAGCGTACCGTTGCACATTGAGGCACATTACATATGACTCAAGTCAAAGGTAAACATAGTCATCCAAATTATTACTTGAGTAAGGAAGTATAAAGTGAACAAACTGTTAAAGTACTAAGTCACTGGTAAGTAACTAGTAGCTGCATTTTCTGGAAGACTATTCCAGATTTTTGGAGCATAAAACAAAAATGCAGCCTCACCATGTTTGGTCCGGACTCTGGGCACCAGCAGGAGACCACTCCTTGAGGTTCTCAGAGACCATGAATTGATTAACGTAGACCCCGATCTTAAAGGCCTACTGAAATGAAATCTTCTTATTTAAACGAGGATAGCAGGTCCATTCTATGTGTCATACTTGATCATATTTTTGCTGAAAGGATTTGGTAGAGAACATCGACAATAAAGTTTGCAACTCTTGGTGCTGATAAAAAAAAAGCCTTGCCTGTAGCGGACGATATGCGCGTGACGTCACGGGTTGTGGAGCTCCTCACATCTGAACATTGTTTACAATCATGGCCACCAGCACCGAGAGCGATTCGGACCGAGAAAGCGATAATTTCCCCATTAATTTGAGCGAGGATGAAAGATTCACGGATGAGGAAAGCGAGAGTGAAGGACTAAGGAAAAAAAAAAAAGACTAGTGGGGGGGGGTGGCAGGACTACTCGGCCAGGCCCAACCGCAACAAGGGATAGAGCCATACCGCTTTGAACCCGACGCTGGCGGTGACGGTCAGCAGGACGCTGCTGATTTTGATGCTGGAGTAGCACACAACATAGATCGCCTTCAGAATACAGAATGGTAAAATGTTATTTATTTTTCGAAATGATCGCTGCATAATACACTGTACTTTGTGTGTGGGGTCCAATCCAACCGTGTTCGCTTGACATCTCTGTTCCATAGTAAAGCCTGACTGTCATCTTTTGGGAATGTAAAAAATGTGTCACGCCTCTGAATCAGGTTTTGTGTTGGTCATGTTATGTTTAGTTTTTTGGACATTCAGTTCTGTTTTTGCACCTCCTAGTTTGTTTTCATCTCCATGCCAACCCATTTATTTTCACCTTACCCTCAAGTCACGCCCCTGTCCTCAGCCCTCACACCTGTTTCTAATCATCATCATCATAGTCATTATTTAAGCCATTTTGTTTCTGTCCCCGTCCTGGCAACTTTACCTTTCCTTCTGAGACCTTAACCACGTTTTCATGTACCGACCTTCATGCCATGCTGTTTGTTGTTTTGACCACGCGACGTAAGTTTTTGTATTTATGCTTCAGTGCAAGTTTTTGGTTTGTTTTGTGCCACAATTAGTGTCTTTTGTTCATTTGTATATAGTCATGCCATTGTGCTGTTTTTGAGTATAGTCTAGTTTGTTATCCGCCATTGTGCGCACCCTTTGTTTTCCTGTTTTGTATTATAGTGTTTAAATTAAACATGTACTCACACTCTCGTCCGGCTCGTGCCAATCATCCTTTGCGTAGAAGAAGCAAAAAAAATCCAAGTCCATGTCCTGACACGATGAAACACCGGCTGTGTTTGCGTTGGTAAAGCCGGCCGCTTCACACCGCTTCACACCGCTTCACACCGCTTCACACCGCTTCACACCGCTTCACACCGCTTCACACCTACAGCTTTCTTCTTTGATGTCTCCATTGTTCATTGAACAAATTGCATAAGATTAACCAACACAGATGTCCAGAATACTGTGAAACTTTGCGATGATAACAGATGACTTAATAGCTGGGCACGATGCTGGCACAAAATGTCCTGTACAATCCGTGACGTCACACGCAGGCGTCATCATAACGACACGTTTTCTGCATGGTTTTTCGGCGCGAAATTTAAAATTGCACTTTAGTAAGTGTTGCAATGTTAAGATTTCATCATTGATATGTAAACTATCAGACTGCGTGGTCGGTAGTAGTGGGTTTCAGTAGTACTTTAAACAAGTTGAAAACCTTATTTGGGTGTTACCATTTAGTGGTCAATTGTACGGAATATGTACTGTACTGTGCAGTCTACTAATAAAAGTTTCAATCAATCGAACCGATATGGTTCATATGGTTCTAACATGTCAGAGATGTACTTTGGCACAAGACCATGAAGAGACTTGAACACAAGGAGAGCTATTTTAAAGTATATTCTCTGAGCAACAGGAAGCCAAGTGGAGTGACCTAAGCACTGGACTAATATGTTCATGTTTCCTGGTTCTAGTCAGGACTCGAGCAGCAGCATTTTGGATGTGCCCAGCGAAAACAACAACCTCTTTTGTCTTGTTGGAAATACAATTTTTGTAGGCTGAAACGTGAACATTTCTACGGACACAGATGGCATATATGAATGTTGTTTCTACGAGTTTGTTAGGTAAACATTGAACTGACGCCGTGTCACATTGTACTGTGTGAAGTTCAAATGCGGTCACATGACCTCCAGGCTCTCTCTGATTGGTGAATTGGAGTCAATGGTCTCCAGTACTTATTGCAGTGGTTCTCAAACTTTTTTCACCAAGTACCACCTCAGAAAAAAACCTGGCTTTTTAAGTACCTCATAAGGACCAACATTCGAAAACAAGCATAGCGCAGTCGACCCAAGTATTCATTAAAAACAAGACAGGTGGTTTTTATTTAATAACAATATCTAATATTTTGGCAATTTCAACATTACATACAGTTTGATTATAGGAAATAAAACAACTGTGCTTTAATGAAGTGATTCTTTGGCAGACCACTAGATGGAGCCTGCATAGCACCAATGGTACATGTACTACAGTTTGACGATCACTGGTTTATTGGATTTGTGGAACAAAGTCATTTGACCGTGACCACTGGAAGAAGTCTCTAACAAACCAAAAGTATGGTTTTTCAAGCTAATTTTAAATAAATAGAATGATGATGTAAACAAATGTAGTGATTGTAATACAATTCAATGTAATCAAGTAAAAGTAGTGATTCTTCTCCACAAAAATACTCAAGTAAAAATAATTTTGCATAAAACAACTACAATTTATCCCAAAAATATATTTAAACATTTTTTAGTAATACTTTAGTATGGGGAACATATTCACCATTGCTTATTATAACACACCAATTCTCAAATCCCTTCACTGGCTTCCTGTTCTACTCAGGATTGAATTCAAAATCTCCCTACTAACTCACCAGTGCCTCCATGGAAATGCCCCCCTCTACCTCAAAAAACTACTCACCCCCAAATCCTCCACACGACACCTCCGCTCTGGACAGGCTAACCTCCTCCAACCTCAGAGGACAAAGCTACGAACAATGGGAGACCGGGCTTACTGCTCCGCCGCTCCCAGTCTTTGGAACACTCTCCCTGACCACCTGAGGGTACCACAGACTGTGTAGGCTTTTAAAAAAGGCTTAACAACCCTTTTTTTTTTCCTCCTTTAAAAAAAAAAAATACATGCCTTCTGATTCTAGCTATTAGGCTGTTCTAGTTTGTATTTTTATTATCTTTTTTTAATACACTTTAGCACTTTAAGGTTGTTTGCTCAATGTAAAGTGCTTTTTACAAATACAATCTTATTATTATTAACATGCAAATTAGTAACATATTGGCTCTTAATTATTCATTATCAAGTACTTATTAATGCCTTATTCTGCATGACCTTATTTTGACCCTAACCCTAACCACAACCACAACCCTAACCCTCTGACCCTAACTCTAACCAAATAACACTAAATTAAGTATTTCTTACTTAGAATATTTTCCCCATACTAAAGTGTTACCAAAAGTTTTTATTGTTTTTTATTTTTTTAAATATAACAGAATAAATGTAGAACGTAACTACCGGGTGATGTTAAACGCTCTGTAAAGCACAATTTTGGGCCATTTTGGGGTCTTACTGAGATCCCTAATAAGGATTTGGTAGGTTTTTTTGGTTTTTCACAGACCTCTTTGACAGACATGAGAACAACAGTTACAAAGTAAACGCCTTAAAAGTTGTTTTATTCCGGCTTCCCCTTGGCCAACATGGCAAGTGGGGTGCCTATATCGCCCCCTGCTGCTTTGGCATACACTTAACAGCCATCGATGTTTTTTGTTTATTTTAACTCGGACAAACTTCTGTGTTTTTTCAGAGACAGGAGTCAAGAAAAGTAGTACCAGAAGCAACACTCGACAAGGTCTTTGGGTGAAGCTTTCACTGTTGCCGGTGACCTGCGCGGCCACTTCAGGTACATTGTGGAACTCTGGAGGAAGACAGAAATAATGATGCGACTGGCGGTGAGTTTGTCTGCCGTGTCAGTGTGTTCACTCCCACACGACACAAAAGGTAGATAGGCAATTATCCTCGTAACGGCACTTGTGACCCTCGCCGCTAACTGTGGGGAAAACAGTTTTTGGACTTCGGTTGTCATGGTTACGAGCCAAGTTGTAAGAAAGTTTGCCAAGGAACATGGGAAACATACATGGCGGTATATCAGCGTGAATACGTCAAAAAAATGATGCAAAATGTACTTAAATATTAAAAATGTGATTTCAAAATATGATTGAAAAATGTTCCATTTGTGTATGACTTACAACAAATGAATGATGCTAATTTATGCATGACTACAATTGTTAAGTTGAAAGATTGACGGCTTTGACAGCACACTGTTTGTATTAACATTTCAGTCAAGTTTATTTTCAAATATCCTTCCACTTTCGGAGGATTTTTGCTGTTTAAAGGAGAAATGTAGTTCTTTGACAATGTGAGACAAGCACACATGTTTTTAAAAATGTATTCCTATGGCCCCATTAGTGAATGTCTTGGGGGAAGGAAGGGGGTTAAGCATTTTGCAATGCAGTCTGCTAAAAAGGATGGAAAGCGTCACTCTACATGGCAACTGACGCTGTGGTCGAAGTTGGAATTGCCACAAAACACAACAATCTACTGCCATCTGGCGGCTAAAGTGGATAGTGCTGTATACGGGTCTAAATTGGATGTTGAATTTGACCAACTTCTTGGTTTATGGACACAACCTTCTAATATCCAGGTGAGCGACATGATTTTTAATATAGAATTAACTTTCACTTATTTGGAGGCAATACAGCAGCTCACCAACTAATAATGTCAATACAGCAGCATAAGCTAGTTACCTCGGTGATCAATGCGCCGCTAAACGTAGGTCCTTGTCTTTAGTGCTTCTAATAACAATATTGCTAATACTTAGTTAAATAGAACAACATTGGCACATTTTGGATGTTTTATTATTGGGCAAATCCGGTTCGTTTTTTTTCTGACTTTTATTTACCAGTAAGAAAGAATACTGTGTAAGTGTCTTCAGGTGGATTCGTCTGATTACCAGTAATCGTACCAAAAGTCCGCAGTCAGGGTTTAACCGAGTTTTTATTACAAACTCCATTTCCATATGAGTTGGGAAATTGTGTTAGAGGTAAATACAAACGCAATAAAATGATTTGCAAATCCTTTTCAACCCTTATTCAATTGAATGCACTACAAAGACAAGATATTTGATGTTCAAACTCATAAACTTAATTTATTTTTGCAAATAATAATTAACTTAAAATTTCATGGCTGCAACACGTGCCAAAGTAGTTGGGAAAGGGCATGTTCACGACTGTGTTACATCACCTTTTCTTTTAACAACACTCAATAAACGTTTGGAAACTGGTGAAACTATTTGATGAAGCTTTTAAAGTGGAATTTTTTCCCATTCTTGTTTTATGTAGAGCTTCAGTCGTTCAACAGTCCGGGGTCTCTGCTGTCGTATTTTACGCTTCAAAATGCGCCACACATTATCCACGGGAGACAGGTCTAGACTGTAGACGGCCCAGGAAAGAACCCACACTCTTTTTTTACAAAGCCACGCTGTTGTAACACATGGTGAATATGGCTTGGCATTGTCTTACTGAAATAAGCAGGGGCGTCCACGAAAAAGAAGGTGCTTGGATGGCAGCGTATGTTGTTCCAAAACCTCTATGTACCTTTCAGCATTAATGGTGCCTTCACAGATGTGTAAATTACCCATGCCTTGGACACTAATGCACCCCCATACCATCACAGATGCTGGCTTTTGAACTTTGCGTCGATAACAGTCTGGATGGTTCTCATCCCCTTTGGTCCGAATGACACAATGTCGAATATTTCCAAAAAACAATTTGAAATGTGGACTCGTCAGACCACAGAACACTTTTCCACTTTCCGTCAATTCATCTTAGATGATCTAGGGCCGAGAAAAGTCGGCGGCGTTTCTGGATGTTGTTGATAAATGGCTTTTGCTTTGCATAGTAGAGCTTTAACTTGCACTTACAGATGTAGCGACAAACTGTTTTAGTGACAGTGGTTTTCTGAAGTGTTCCTGAGCCCATGTGGTGATATCCTTTAGAGATTGATGTCGGTTTTTGATATAGTGCCGTCTGAGGGATTGAAAGTCACGGTCATTCAATGTTTGTTTCCGGCTATGCCGATTACGTGGAGTGATTTCTCCAGATTCTCTGAACCTTTTTGATTATATTATGGACCGTAGATTTTGAAAACCCTACATTTCTTGCAACTGCACTTTTAGAAACATTGTTCTTAATTTGTTTGACTATTTGCTCACGCAGTTGTGATCAAAGGGGTGTACCCCATCCTTTCTTGCGAAAGACTGAACATTTTTGGGGAGGCTCTTTTTATACCCAATCATGGCACCTACCTGTTCCCAATTAGCCTGCACACCTGTGGGATGTTCCAAATAAGTGTTTGATGAGCATTCTTCAACTTTATCAGTAGTTATTGCCACCTTTCCCAACTTCTTTGTCACATGTTGCTGGGATGAAATTCTAAAGTTAATGATTATTTGCAAAAAATAATAAAAAAATGTTTAGCAGTTTGAACATCAAATATGTAGTCTTTGTAGCATATTCAACGGAATATGGGTTGAAAATTATTTGCAAATCATTGTATTTCGTTTATATTTACATCTAACACAATTTCCCAATTCATATGGAAACGGGGTTTGTATGTCCACACACCAGGATGCCACTTGGCTTAGCAGCCCTCCTTCTCTCCTGTCGCTCAACTCCGCTCTCCAGCATCTGTGTGTCTTTCTCCACCAACCAACTCCTCCTCCTGGCCCCGGCCGCTATTGATAAGGACAACAGGGATTAGCTCATCAGTCCCAGCTGGGCAGTCTAATCACCTGTCAGCTGTGTTTCGAAGCTGTGTTTCGAAGCTAGCACACCCCGCTCCTGCAGCAAGCGTGCCGACCATGATGACTTCCTCCACATACCTCCATCGGCAGACATAGGCTGGTAAGCCGTCTGGCCGCGCCTAATCTCCCCCCTTATGGGAGCGGGAGAGGAAGTCAGCCACGGCCATCTGCGCCACCGGCCTGTGGATCACTCTGAAGTTGTAAGGCTGTAAAGCTAGATACCAACGGGTGATCCGCGTGTTGGCATCCTTCATGCGGTGGAGCCACTGGAGGTGTTTGTGGTCCGAGCAGAGGCTGAACGAGCGTCCACCGGATGGCGAGGCACTCCCTCTCCACCATGCTGTACCTCGCTTCCCGGTCCGATAGTTTTCTGCTGATGTACAGCACAGGGCGGTCAACGCCCCCCCGCCTGCAGGGACAAAACAGCTCCCAGCCCTCTGCCCGACGCGACAGCCTGCAAGCAGAATGGAAGGGAAAAATCAGGCATGTGCAAGACGGGCTCTTCGCAGAGAGCCTTCTTAACCCTCTCAAACGGCTGCTGGCACTGCTCCGTCCACTGGACCAGTTATGGAGCACCCTTTCGGTTGAGGTCAGTTAGTGGGCTGGTCATGTCCGCAAACTGGAGGATAAACCTCCGGTAGTAACCCACCAGCCCTAAAAACTGCCTCACCTCCATGAGCGGGCATTCCTGCCTCACATGACTGGGCTGTCCACACTTCCAGCACGCCTACCCAAGCGTTCGAGGAGCCGTTTGCGGGGGAAACACAGCATCCGCAGCGGCCGGGACCTGTGGGCCAGAAGAAAAAGAAAAGTAACTGGTCCGGGGCCGTGGAACCGGCGGGCCCGCCTCGGCCTGCGGCGCACACAGCCTGCGCGGCGCCGGCACTGGATGTTCGGCCGCTTCCGTGGCCTTTTCCCCCTTTTGGCGTCTCGCGGTGCACTGCCAGATGGTCCTCTGCCAACGTCACCGCTGCTGCCAGGTCTTGTGGGCGGTGGTAGCGGACCCAGGCCGATGTCCGCGCCGGGATCGTCTTTAGGAAATGCTTCAGCAGGATCAGCTCCATGACTCTGCTGTCAGCCTCCCTTGGCTGCAGCCAGCGCCTCACCTCGTCCTCCAACTGTTTCCCAAGCACGAAAGGCCGATTTTCCGGGCCCAGATGTAGCACCCGGAACCGGCGCCTATGGTCCTCGCTGGAGCACCCTGTCTGATCCAGCACCGCCCGCCTCAGGTCTCAGAACCTTAACCGGTGCAGATGGCAGTAGGCTGAGCGCCGGTCGCTGCGCCTACCCCGCCAGCTGCAGCAGCCGCACTCCTCTCTCCTCTATCGGCCAAGCGCATGCCGCTGCCGTGGCCTCAAAAATGTCCAACAATGCCTGGGGATCCTCCGACTCAGTCATTCTGTGTATGGCCACGGGCGCTGATGTGGGCGCCGCCGATATAGGGCCACCTGCAGTCGAACCACCTCTATCTGTTGTCGGCTGGCCGCTGCCACCTCCGCTAAGACCAGCCCCAACGCTGGTAGCGGGTTGGGCGTGGTCATTTTTGGTAATCAGTCCGTTGGGTGCCAGATGTGGAAGTGTCTTCAGGTGGATTCTTTTGATTACCCGTAATCGTACTAAGAGTCCGGCAGATAGGGTTCAAACAACGTTTTATTATGTCCACACACCAGGATGCCACTCGGCTTTGCAGCCCTCCTTCTCTTCTGTCGCTCAACTCCGCTCTCCACTATTCGGCTCTCCAGCGTCTGTGTGTCTTTCTCCACTAACCAACTCCTGGCCCTGCCCTCTACTGATAAGGACAACAGGTGATTAGATGATCAGTTCCAGCTGGGCAATCTAATTGTCTGCCAGCTGTGGTTCGAAGCCGGTCCTGGCACACCACAATCCTGCAGCAAGCGCGCCGACCACGCCCCCTCCTCCACACATACAAAAAAGTAAAACATATGTTATTGTCTTAAATAGGGATTCTGAATGAAAGACAAAATTCATCCCAAAAAGTGCAGTAACTCTTTAAGACGGCTAAGTAAATAATAGATTTTATTAGGGTTGTACGGTATACCGGTATTAGTATAGTACCGGGATATTAATGAATCATATTCCGTACCACACCGCCTCTGAAAAGTACTGGTCCGCCATCCAAAAATAATGTAACATATCAATCAACGGAAGAATAAGAGATTTTTACATTTTAACAGAAGTGTAGATGGAACATGTTAAAAGAGAAAGTAAGCAGATATTAACAGTAAATGAACAAGTAGATTAATATTTCATTTTCTACCACTTGTCCTTAATAATGTTGACAAAATAATAGATGGATAAATGACACAAAATGTTACTGCAAATGTCAGAAGCTAAATTAGGAGCCTTTGTTTGCTTACTTTGACTTGTCCAGGGTGTACACCGCCTTCCACCTGAATGCAGCTGAGATAGGCTACAGCACCCCCTGCAACCTCAAAAGGGACACCCGGTAGAAAATTGATGGATGGATGGATGGATGGATGGATGTTTGCTTGCTTACTATTAAAAGACAAGTGGTCTTGTATGTTCACTATTTTATTTAAGGAAAAAACTTGCAATAAGAAACATGTTTAATGTATCGTAACATTTTTTATTAAAATAGCACCATTTTTTTGTGGTCCCCTTTATTTAGAAAAGTGCTAAAAAGTCTTGAAATAATTTTGGTACAGGTACCAAAATATTGGTATCGGGACAATACTAGATTGTACATTTGAACCAACACAGTACCAATTCCTAATACCTGGGAATCGATACCAGTTTTAAACAATACCAATTTAAAACTATGTTGATAAATGAATATAATTATCTTTATTGTCATTGCACAAGTGCAACAACATTTAGTTTTTTTTTTTTAGCACAAACCCGTTCAAGATTAGACATCATTGTACGGGATTACAGAACAGGAACGCTAATGGGTCGCCACTCACTTGTAAAATAATAAAATCACAATTTTTACGTACCATTTAAAAATGAGTTGATTATGCTAACTGTGTTTCTGATTCTCATTTGCAAGTGTTATATAGTAGACTTTGCATGCAGTTGCATTTCCAATACTTGAGACAGCACAGCAACCGTTTGATTTTATGTGCATCGGTACCCGGTAGTACCGACTCGGTCGGTGCCTATACAAGTACTGAATTCGGTACCCATCCCTTGTTTGCATCAATTTGCAAGTCCTTGTTGGACCTTCTGCGTTGGCGCCGTCTGCCTTCCGGAAATCCAACAAAGTTACGTCTCTGTCGTCATGGTGATATGATGGGCAGTGATGAGACAATAATGTGCCTTTTAAAATGTCCCTCGCAAGGGGCGTTCCTTAATATCGTCTCACTGCTGTCCACTCAAGGCCATGGCTGCTGAGACGTGTACATCACAGATGCACAAATGAGTGCGACCTTACTTGTCTTCTTGTCTGCGCAGAAGGGGGGAGGTGGGGGTAGGGGGAAGCTAAGTACACTTATGGCAGGGAGCCAGCTTTGCTGAGGCAGACTGGAGATTGTTACTTGAGACACCTTGTTGAGGCAGCGTACTGTCTGGGGAAGATTATTCTATCAGGAAAAGCTGCTTATTCCACTTCTGGACGTATTATTGGGAACCTCTAAACAGGGTTTGGGAGGTGTTCCCAAAGTATGTTTTAGTCATTGTTTTCAGTCAGGCTTGGATCCCAAATGAAGGTTTGGGTACAGTAGTTTTCCAGACCCTTTGCACAAAATAATGCCAAGGCAGCAACATGAAAACATTGCAAAACCTTTCAACATGTCATGCCTTAGAAACGGGAAAAAAATCGACTCCTCCGAAAAATGTCATTTTCTTCCATTTTTTGGTCTTGCTTGGACCCCAATAAAGGTTCACCAGACTCCTTGCCAAAATAGGGCCAAAGCAACAACCTAATAAGAAAACATTTTTCAAAAAGTCTTTTTTATTTTTATTTTATGAACAAAGGTTCAAAACAACCCTTCTGAAAAATGTCTATTTAGCATTTTAGTACATTTTTCAGTCTGGTTTGGACCTCCGGATGAAGGTTTGGATACAGTAGTTTTCCAGACCCTTTGCACAAAATAATGCCAAGACATCAAACCTAAAAACATTGCAAAACCTTTTAACATTTCATGCCTTAGAAATCGGAAAAAAATCGACTCCTCCGAAAAATTTCATTTTCTTCCATTTTTGGTCTTGCTTGGACCCCAATAAAGGTTCACCAGACTCCTTGCCAAAATAGGGCCAAAACAACAACCTAATAAGAAAACATTTTTCAAAAAGTATTTTATATTTTATTTTATGAGCAACGGTTCAAAACAACCCTTCTGAAAAGTTTCATTTCAGCATTTTAGTATTTTTTTCAGTCTGGCTTGGACCCAAGGATGATGGTTTGGGTACGGTAGTTTTCCAAACCCTTTGCACAAAATAATGCCAAAGCAGCAACATGAAAACATTGCAAAACTTTTTAACATTTCATGCCTTAGAAACCGGACAAAAAATCGACTCCTCCGAAAAATTTCATTTTCTTCCATTTTTTGGTCTTACTTGGACCCCAATAAAGGTTCACCAGACTCCTTGCCAAAATAGGGCCAAAAGCAACAACCTAATAAGAAAACATTTTTCAAAAAGTATTTTTTATTTTATTTTATGAGCAACAGTTCAAAACAACCCTTCTGAGAAGTTTCATTTCAGCATTTTAGTATTTTTTTCAGTCTGGCTTGGACCCAAGGATGATGGTTTGGGTACAGTAGTTTTCCAGACCCTTTGCACAAAATAATGCCAAGGCAGCAACATGAAACCATTGCAAAACCTTTTAACATTTCATGCCTTAGAAACCGGAAAAAAATCGACTCCTCCGAAAAATGTCATTTTCTTAAATTTTTTGGTCTTGCTTGGACCCCAATAAAGGTTCACCAGACTCCTTGCCAAAATAGGGCCAAAGCAACAACCTAATAAGAATTTTTTTTTCGAGAAGTCTTTTTTATTTTTTTTTTATGAGCAACGGTTCAAAACAACCCTTCTGAAAAGTTTAATTTCAGCATTTTAGTAATTTTTTCTGTCTGGCTTGGACCCAAGGATGATGGTTTGGGTACAGTAGTTTTCCAAACCCTTTGCACAAAATAAGGCCAAAGCAGCAACATGAAAACATTGCAAAACCTTTTAACATTTCATGCCTTAGAAACCGGAAAAAAATCGACTCCTCCGAAAAATGTCATTTTCTTCAATTTTTTGGTCTTGCTTGGACACCAATAAAGGTTCACCAGACTCCTTGCCAAAATAGGGCCAGAGCAACAACCTAATAAGAAAACATTTTTCGAAAAGTCTTTTTTATTTTTGTTTTATGAGCAACGGTTCAAAACAACCCTTCTGAAAAGTTTCATTTCAGCATTTTAGTAATTTTTTCTGTCTGGCTTGGACCCAAGGATGATGGTTTGGGTACAGTAGTTTTCCAAACCATTTGCACAAAATAATACCAAAGCAGCAACATGAAAACATTGCAAAACCTTTTAACATTTCATGCCTTAGAAACCGGACAAAAAATCGACTCCTCCGAAAAATGTCATTTTCTTCAATTTTTTGGTCTTACTTGGACCCCAATAAAGGTTCACCAGACTCCTTGCCAAAATAGGGCCAAAGCAACAACCTAATAAGAAAAATTTTTCAAAAAGTATTTTTTATTTTATTTTAAGAGCAACAGTTCAAAACAACCCTGCTGAAAAGTTTCATTTCAGCATTTTAGTATTTTTTTCAGTCTGGCTTGGACCCAAGGATGATGGTTTGGATACAGTAGTTTTCCAGACCCTTTGCACAAAATAATGCCAAGGCAGCAACATGAAACCACTGCAAAACCTTTTAACATTTCATGCCTTAGAAACCGGAAAAAAATCGACTCCTCCGAAAAATGTCATTTTCTTAAATTTTTTGGTCTTGCTTGGACCCCAATAAAGGTTCACCAGACTCCTTGTCAAAATAGGGCCAAAGCAACAAATTAATAAGAAAACATTTTTCAAAAAGTCTATTTATTTTTATTTCATGAACAACGGTTCAAAACAACCCTTCTGAAAAATGTTTATTTAGCATTTTAGTACATTTTTCAGTCTGGCTTGGACCTCTGGATGAAGGTTTGGGTACAGTAGTTTTCCAGACCCTTTGCACAAAATAATGCCAAGACATAAAACATTTCAAAACCTTTTAACACTTCTTGCCTTTGAAAACCGGACAAAAGTGACACCTCTAAAAAGTGTCATTTTGGTCTATTTTTTGGTCTTGCTTAGAACCCAATAAAGTTTTACCAGACTCCTTGCCAACATAAGGCCAAACCAACAACCTAAAAACATAAATTTTTCAAAAGGTCTTTCCTTTGTTTTTAAATGAGAAACTGTTCAACTTTTTGGAAAGTGTCAGTTTAGTATTTTAGTCAATTTTTCAGTATGGCTTAGACCCAAGGATGACGGTTTGGGTACTGTAATTTTCCAGACCCTTTGTCCAAAAAATGCCAAGGCAGCAACATGAAAACATTGCAAAACCTTTTAACACTTCTTGCCTTGAAAAAAACTACAAAAGCAACCCGTCTGAAAACTGTCATTTTAGTACATTTTTTGGTCTTGCTTTGACCCCAATACAGGTTTGCCAGACTTCTTGCCAAAATAGGGCCAAAGCAACAACCTGAAAACAAAACATATTTCAAAATGTCTTTTTTTTTTAAAATTTATAAGAAACTGTTCAAAACAACCCTTCTGAAAAGTGTCATTTTGCAATTTAGTCATTGTTTTCAGTCTGGCTTGGACCCCAAATGAAGGTTTGGGTACAGTAGTTTTCCAGACCCTTTTGAATAAAATAATGCCAAGGCAGCAACCTGAAAACATTGCAAAACCTTTTAACACTTCTTGCCTTAGACAACCGGACAGAAGTCTAATTTTAGTCTATTTTTCGGTCTTGTCACAACCCTAAATAAGGATTTAGAAGGATTTGGAGAAGCATCAATTGTTCCAAATATGTATCTAAACACTGAGTGGTAGAGAAGTGTCCTGTTGGACAAAAAACATACTGTATCATAATAAATTATATCCATTTTTCCAAGTGATGCCCTCTCATTTTCCTCATGTAGAAAGTCTGCTGGGAAACATGGCGAGGTGCATGAAGGAAACAATCCACTCATAGTGGTGGTTTCTATGTGGCAGAAAAAAAGAGATAACATTTTGCAGCAGATAATATGGATGAACTCTAATATTGAAATATATTGAAAGCCTTTCTGGAAGGTTAGCGACGTTCTGGCAAAGGTTCCTCGGGTCTGCTGGTCTTTATGCTGCTCCCTTTCATCAAGTCCAATTGTGTTGATTATTGTTAGAGTGCAGGCTCGTTGCTGCGTGGGTGTGCTGAGCTCAGCACGAGCGAGGGCGTGTCTGAGCACGCTGTCAGCAGAGGTGCCTCTTGGTGCACTGTCAGCAGAGGCGCACGCAACTCCAGCTGCCAAAGAACCGCGGGTTCAACACCGCGCCATGACAGCACCAGTTCCATTGGTAGCAAAACAGGCCCAGAGGATAATACCACCACCACCATGCTTAGCGGTAGGTACGATGTTCCTGGGATTGAAGGCCTCACCTTTTCTTCTCCAAACATCCATCCATCCATCCATTTTCTACCACTTATTCCCTTTTGGGGTCGCGGGGGGCGCTGGCGCCTATCTCAGCTACAATCGGGTGGAAGGCGGGGTACACCCTGGACAAGTCGCCACCTCATCGCAGCTTCTTCTCCAAACATATTGCTGGGTATTATGGCCAAACCGCAACATTTTAGTTTCATCTGACTATAGAAATTTCCTCCAGAAGGTATTATCTTTGTCCATGTGATATCAGATTAAACAAAAATGTAGATGTTTGGCAATACCCAGCAATATGTTTGGAGGAGAAAAGGTGAGGCGTTTAATCCCAGGAACACCATACATGTATAAATGAAGATTAGATTAAGTTCCAAAGCCTTGCTCATAATAGGACCAAGGCAGCAACCTGAAAACATATCAAGATTAATCATTTTACATGGCACTCATCATCAAGGGTTGGAATTGGGGGTTAAATCTCCAAAATGATTACCGAGCGCGCCCGCCGTTGCTGCTCACTACTCCCCTCACCTCCCAGGGGGTAGAACAAGGGAATGGGTGAAACCCAGAGAGTAA
The DNA here is from genome assembly GCF_033978795.1 of Nerophis ophidion. NCBI lineage: Eukaryota > Metazoa > Chordata > Actinopteri > Syngnathiformes > Syngnathidae > Nerophis > Nerophis ophidion. The sequence continues at coordinate 19,896,456 of NC_084625.1, read as the reverse complement.
ATGTTACACACCTAGAGTGTGTGCGACTATCAGTGGTACTGCGACTATCAGTGGCACTGCGATTTAGCAAACATTTCTGTCACTATGTCAGACCGGAGCCAAATGGTCGTTTTTCACGTCTTAAAATTAAGAAAATTACATATTTACATACAAAATATAGAAATAACATCCTGCACATGAAATTATGCAGATCTTGCTTTGTGTGTTGGGCCCTGCATTCTGTTTGTGGCCCCATTTTGCTTGAAAAGACACATGTAGAATGTTAATAATATCATCAATCACATGAAATTCCACGGAAAACGTATTCCTAGCCCCTTTCTGCTCAGTCACTGGTAAAAATATAAAAACCCCGTTTCCATATGAGTTGGGAAATTGTGTTAGAGGTAAATACAAATGCAATAAAATGATTTGCAAATCCTTTTCAACCCTTATTCAATTGAATGCACTACAAAGACAAGATATTTGATGTTCAAACTCACAAACTTTATTTCTCTTTTGCAAATAATAGTTAACATAGAATTTCATGGCTGCAACACGTGCCAAAGTAGTTGGGAAAAGGCATGTTCACCACTGTGTTACATCACTTTTTCTTTTAACAACACTCAATAAACGTTTGGGAACTGAGGAAACTAATTATTGATGCTTTGAAAGTGGAATTCTTTCCCATTCTTGTTTTATGTAGAGCTTCAGTCGTTCAACAGTCTGGGGTCTCCGCTGTCGTATTTTACGCTTCATATGCGCCACACATTTTCGATGGGAGACAGGTCTGGACTGCAGGCGGGGCAGGAAAGTACCCGCACTCTTCTTTTACGAAGTCACGCTGTTGTAACACGTGCTGAATGTGGCTTGGCATTGTCTTGCTAAAATAAGCAGGGGCGTCCATGAAAAAGACGGCGCTTAGATGGCAACATATGTTGTGCCAAAACCTGTATGTACCTTTTCAGCATTAATGGTGCCTTCACAAATGTGTAAGTTACCCATGCCTTGGGCACCAATGCATCCCCATACCATCCCAGATGCTGGCTTTTGAACTTTGCTTCGATAACAGTCTGGATGGTTCGCTTCCCCTTTGGTCCGGATGACATGATGTTGAATATTTCCAAAAACAGCTTAAATGTGGACTCGTCAGACCACAGAACACTTTAACACTTTGCATCAGTCCATCTTAGATAATCTCGGGCCCAGAGAAGCTGGCGGCGTTTCTGGATGTTGTTGATAAATGGCTTTCGCTTTGCATAGTAGAGCTTTAACTTCCACTTACAGATGTAGCGACGAACTGTATTTAGTGACAGTGGTTTTCTGAAGTGTTCCTGAGCCCATGTGGTGATATCCTTTAGAGAAAATATAGAAATGACATCTTGCACTTGAAATTATGCAGATCTTGCTTTGTGTGTTGGGCTCTGCAATCTGTTTGTGGCCCCATTTTGTTTGAAGAAACACATGTAAAATGTTAATGTCATCAATCATAACGGAAAACTTATTCTTAGCCCCTTTCTGCTCAGTCACTGGTAAAAATATAATAGAGTTCTCTTGAAATCGTGCAGGTAGACATGCTGGGTTTGATCCTCATTGGGGACTGTGGCGGAAAGGTTTCCTAATTTAGGTTTGAATTCTGTCACAAATGTTGTTTTGGCCTACAAAAAGTAAATGATTGAACAATATCTTTCCTCCAAAATAGTTTTAGTTTAAATCCTAAAAGTCGTTTCACACTTACAAGTGTGGAAAAGGTTGTATAAAGGGACCACAAATACATTTCTGCTTAGGGTGGCCTTGATTGACACCCTACAAAAAGTTGTGATATGTAAGAAAAACGAAAACTATGCATTTGTGAAATTTTAGTTTTTCTTTTTATGAGAAAAAAACACACACAAAAAAAGAAAATGTTTCCCGACCACCAGCGGCTCCGTCGTTCACAAGAGGAGACTTTGCGCTTGCTTCAGTGTTGGCTATTTAATTGCCGGCTGATCTCAAGGAGTCCTCGCGAGCCGAGTTGGTAATAGCTTTGCCAGCTTTCCGTCCACGTCACCTTGCCAGGTTAAAACGGAACACAAAAGCCTCCTGTCTGCTCTAAATAGGAAAGTTAGGTGCGAGCGTCTCTTAAATTATTCCAGGGATGCACGTTTGACCTCCCGAAAAAAATAACACAACATAGGAGAAAATAGTCTTTCAAATTCCGTTGCCGTCTTGCAGCGTGGATTTTCAATGCTTGTTCCCTCCAAAACAAAACAGCCTGGGGAATATCTTAATGTTAAGGAAATGTTTCACAGAAACACCATAATTACCACCTAACGCTGAGGTGTCATTCACAATCCTTATGTAAGACAAGAGCACGTTTTTACTTTCTTATGCATTCTAACTCATAAATAAACGCTAGCAAAAGTCAGCTAAAAGTGGAGCTATTGAGATTTGTTCTAAAACCTTCACCGTCGTTTTATAAGTATAAATGGTTGTACTTGTATAGCGCCTTTCTACCCCTTTTAAGGAACCCAAAGCGCTTTGACAGTATTTCCACATTCATCCATTCACACACATTCACACACTGATGGTGGTGTAAGTATATATGTAATAAAGTAACCGTCACATTCATGATAACATATTTACGAATTTTGCTTGTTCTAAGCATATAGAAGCTTATTACAACACTACTAATCATGACAGACCCCACAAGAGCCAAATTTGGGATAAATGATGACACAGAACCTTATATTTTTGAGCCTGAACATAAGGAGGATGAGCTACAAGTTTAAACAAATCCACTTCTACTGAAACACTAAATTTAAAGTTAAAGGCCTACTGAAAATAGATTTTCTTATGTAAACGGGGATAGCAGGTCCATTCTTTGTGTCATACTTGATCATTTCGCGATATTGCCATATTTTTGCTGAAAGGATTTAGTGGAGAATATCGACGATAAAGTTCCCTACTTTTGGTTGCTAACAGAAAAGCCCTGCAATTACTGGAAGTCGCAGACGATGACGTCACCTGTTGATGGCTCCTCACATCCTCACATTGTTTTTAATGGGAGCCTCCAACAAAAAGAGCAATTCGGACCGAAAAAACGACAATTTCCCCATTAATTTGAGCGAGGAGGAAAGATTCGTGTTTGAGGATATTGATAGCGATGAACTAAACAAAAAAAAAAAAATCAATAAAAAAAAAACGCGATTGCATTGGGATGGATTCAGATGTTTTTAGACACATTTACTAGGATAATTCTGGGAAATCCCTTATCTTTCTATTGTGTTGCTAGTGTTTTAATGAGTTTAATATTACCTGATAGCCGGAAGGGTGTATCCACGGGTGTGTTGACGCCAGTGTCTGATGGAAGTCGATGGCAGCTGTACGGACGGCACAAGCTCAGCTAATCTCCGGTAAGTGGAGACTTTTTACCATATTTTTCTCACCGAAAACTGCTGGTTGACATTTCGCTTTACCGCTCTGATCCATAGGAAAGTTTCACCTCCGGGAATTTTAAACAAGGAATCACCGTATGTTTGTGTGGCTAAAGCTTCCCAACTCCATCTTTCTACTTAGACTTCTCCATTAATAATTGAATAAATTGCAAAAGATTCAGCAACACAGATGTCCAAAATACTGTGTATTTATGCCGTTAAAGAAGACGACTTTTAGCTGTGTGTGTGTGACGTCACGCGTACACGTCGGCATTCCGTGACGTTTTCAACAGGACACTTCGCGGTAAATTTAAAATTGCAATTTAGTAAACTAAACCGGCCGTATTAGCATGTGTTGCAATGTTAATATTTCATCATTGATATAGAAACTATCAGACTGCCTGGCCGGTAGTAGTGGGTTTCAGTAGGCCTTTTAAAGTCCCAACAATAGTTACACACACACTAGGTGTGGTGAAATTATCCTCTGCATTGGACCCATCCCCATGTTCACCCCCCTGGGAGGTGAGGGGAGCAGTGAGCAGCAGCGGGGGCTGCGATCGGGAATTATTTTGGTGATTTAATCCCCAATTCCAACCCTTGATGCTGAGTGGGAGAGGGAGGCAATGGGTCCCATTTTTATAGTCTTTGGTATGACTCGACCGGGGTTTGAACTCACAACCTTCCAGTTTCAGGGGGGACACTCTAACCACAAGGCCACTGAGCAGGTTGTTCAAGTGTCATTGTCAGGTTCAAACACTGATGACAGCTATTAAATGAGACAAGAAGCAAGGAATTAAACAGAGGCAGAATTCAATTTGGCTCAATTTGAGGAGAGGCACCTGGACACTGTACACTTGTACAGTGTTTCAGCACGCTCTGGCGAAAGCTTGTACGCCACCTCTTTTTATTTGGACTTTCCCTGATTACATGGCAACCGCTGTTTCTAAGGGAGGGGGCCATAAACAGCGTTGCCTTTGGTTACAGAACAGTTGAAAGAAAAGGTCGTAAACAGTTCACAGAAGAGGTTGTAAAACAGTTCAAAGAAGCGGTGCCTGGAGGGGAGTCTGGTCCTGCATTCTCTTGGCTTTTGTAGTTTTTGGGTCAAGACAATATCTTTCTGTTGATTACAATACATGAAAAAAACAGAACACCTTCATGTTGCTTTCCATCTACACAGTGGAGTTTTACAAGCCTTCTTCTTGGTAGGTTCAAATACATGTTTTTGTCTTCTTGCCGGGAACTCATTTCAACATAAAGTTTGTATGATAACTTAGATACAATTATTTTGACAGTCATGTAGCAGTTTTGCTAAGTGCTGAACAAGAAATACAATCAATGAATATCATAAAACAATCTGCTCTCACTGTGATGCCGACAGATGGGATGTCAATAATTTTCCGTTTAGATGAAGAATTAATCATACTTCTCATGAGGTTAAAAAAACAAAAAAAGTGCAGCAAGCAAGTCTTTTTCACCATCTCCCGATATAAGTTGAATGTCAAAATTTACTTGTTTCTCAGTTTATTAGTGAGGGGCATGGTTTATAATCTATAATTAACTTTCACCAACTCAGAGGCGATGCAGCAACTCACCGGCTCAGTATGTCACTATTGCAGCATAAGCCAGCTTGTGAAACATGATCATTTTGATAGTAGGCTAATATAACTAATATAGAAACTTACATCATGTGTTGTCTTAATTTTAACACTTATATAAGACTTTTAAAGTCATTTTGATAGTAGGCTAATATCACTATATAGACGCTTACATCATGTGTTGCCTTCATTATAACACTTATATAAGACTTTTAAAGTCATTTTGACAGTAGGCTAATATAGACACTTACATCATGTGTTGTCGTCATTATAACACTTATATAAGACTTTTAAAGTCATTTTGATAGTAAGCTAATATAGCTAATACAAACACTTACATCATGTGTTGTCTTCATTATAACACTTACATAACACTTTTAAAGTCATTTTGATAGTAGGCTAATATAGCTAATACAGATACTTACATCATGTGTTGTCTTCATTATAACACTTATATAAGACTTTTAAAGTAATTTTGATAGTAGGCTAATATATAGACACTTAAATCATGTGTTGCCTTCATTATAACACTTATATAAGACTTTGAAAGTCATTTTGATAGTAGGCTAATATAGACACTTACATCATGTGTTGTCGTCATTATAACACTTACATAAGACTTTTAAAGTCATTTTGATAGTAAGCCAGTATAACTAATATAAACACTTACATCATGTGTTTTCATTATAACACGTACATAACACTTTTAAAGTCATTTTGATAGTAGGCTAATGTTGCTTGTATAGACAGTTAAATCATGTGTTGCCTTCATTATAACACTTATATAAGACTTTACATTTTTTGCGGCTCCAAACCAATTACTTATTTTGTATTTGTGGTCCAATATGGCTCTTTCAACCTTTTGGGTTGCCGACCCTTGAACTAAGCAGTGGTGATTAATTACAGTTTTAGTACAATTATTCTATGAATTTGTCACGCCTATGGATCATGTTTTGTTTTGATCATGTTCGGTTTAGTTTTTTGGACACTCAGTTCCTGTTTTGCACTTCCTGGTTTGTTTTTGTTACCATGACTACTTATTTGTCATGATCCGTAGTCTGGATCATTATTAGTTTAGTTATTTTCTGTTAGTTTGGACTCCCTTTGTTGTTTGTGTACCTTTTTGTGAGTCAGTTTGGTCACCATGGCAACATATTAATTTCACCTGCTGAGGGTTCCAGACGCACACCTGTTTTTGTTAATTACTTCCTTATTTAAGCCTGCCTTGTCCCGTCAGTCGGTCTTGGTCCCTTGTTTGCGGTAAGCAACTGTTTCGTTGGTAATTCTAGATTTCTTGTTACCTGATCCTGTGCTAGTGTTAGCATTAGCTTCTGTGCTTTCGCCACACGTTTCTTTTCGTCTGTTTTTGTACCAGTGTTTTGTTATTAAATCATTCTTACCTTTTAGTTGTTGTCCAGAGTGTCTATGTTTGCGTTGGAGGAACGATCCCGCATTAAAATGCGACCCCCACGTGACATTATTAGTTTTCACCTGTCACGCACCTGTCTCACGTTTTGGCACTTGCTCACCTGTTTTCTATGATCATGTCACTGCTATTTAAGCCATTCTGTTTCTGTTATTCGTCTCTGGCAACATCACCACCTTCATGCCCTCGATCACCTGCAATGCACCTTCTATGCCTTCCATGCACCTTGTCTTTTTCCAAGTAAGTTTTTGTTATTTATGCCATTGTGCAAGTGTTTTGTTTCTTGTTTATAGTTATAGCCTCTGTGCTAGTCTTTTGTTTCATAGCCCAGTTTTTGTACTTCCGCCCTCGTGCCCGCTTTTTGTTTATTCCGGTTATGAGTAAAATAAATATGTACCTATCTTCACGCCGTTTCCACTCCATTCGCTTCGCACCTCGAGAAAACAACCCAAGTCCAAGTCCGACAGAATTAACTAAAAGCTAGTTGCATAATGAAAAAAATGCTAATATTCTTACCCAACTGTTAAAAAAAATCATGTTAAGCAATGCCAGCTTGTACCTACTGCCATATTTATATCAATAACATCAACAATCAAAACTTGCCACCAAATGAATAAAAGGCTGCCATTTTAAAGCGTTTAGTTTCACGCACAACGCGTCATAAAACCCGCGCCGCATCGATTCCTCGCAACCTCCTCCAACCTGAAAGTGTAAAACGCCGCTCGGCATCAAATGCCAGCAGCGGCGGCGCTGATGGGAATTGATTGACTTCTGGCTGATAACAGCGAAGCAGACGCGTTGTCTGCATTAGTGTGGCCGGTTGCGTGTTAATGTCGTTATCTAATAGTGCTGCTGCACAACTTGAACTTGTTGAATGCAGAGAGAATGTGAAGTGAAGTGAATTATATTTATATAGCGCTTTTCTCTAGTGACTCAAAGCGCAATATCTAAAGTTACATTTTTAAACCAGTATGGGTAGCACTGAGAGCAGGTGGGTGAAGTGTCTTGCCCAAGGACACAAGCATACTTGCCAACCCTCTCGGATTTTCCGGGAGACTCCCGAAATTCAGCGCCTCTCCCGAAAACCTCCCGGGACAAATTTTCTTCCGAAAATCTCACGAAATTCAGACGGAGCTGGAGGCCACGCCCACTCCAGCTCCATGAGAACCTGACTCAATGTTGTGACACTCTTAAACAGGACAATACGGCCATCTACTGTACATAGAATAGAATTTCTGTTCTGAAGCCCACAGTAAAGAGACGTAACTTCACCACATCGCCTGGTTAGTGACTCCAACCCAATATATTACACCGTCGACGAGCAAAATGAAGAAATACGCTTGCAAGTTCCTCAACGATTGGAAAAAGAATTTCAGTTTATCCATGAGAGTTTGAAGGAGAAGGGGTACTGTATGTTGCCTGTAAATTTTGTTGAACAGACTTCTCTATTGAACACGGCGGCCAAACGGATATTCAGCCACTAACGGTCAGCGAAGCACAAAGCGTCCGCAGCGCAGCATCGTTCACAACCCAGTATTATGGCCCACCTCGCAAAATGGAGACCCAATGGTGTTACTTATGCTGAGACAAAGATGGCTATGCTGATAGCTGGAAGCAACATCCCGTTCTCATTTGCGGATGTCTACAACTAATCCGTGAAGGATGTTCCCGGATTCGGAGATCGCTCGCCAATACGCAAATGGCAGGACAAAAGTTACTCAAATAGTGAAAGGTTAATGTTGTTGTTTTTTTTAGTAACCAGCAAGCACAGTACAGTTAGTAGAACAACTGTGTTTTTATTACTGGGTATTTGATAGGTGCCGGCGCAAATTCAACTATTTATTTTATTTATATATATATAATAAATATATATAGCTAGAATTCACTTAAATACTCGAGTTGGTGAATTATACGCCACCGCTCTTAATCACGCCCCCCCACCCCTCGAAATCGGAGGTCTCAAGGTTGGCAAGTATGGACACAAGGGCAGTAACTAGGATGGCGGAAGCAGGGATCGAACCTGGAACCCTCAAGTTGCTGGCACAGCCACTTGAGCTATACCGCCCCAATGTAAAGGGAAGGATGGTGCAATGCAAGGAGAATAGTCCTATGGTCAGCTTGCTATCACACTACATCAGTTGATGGTGAAGCCGTGCAGACAGATAGGAACCGGCGTCCAATAACGACCAATCCCTCCTCCCGTCCTGTCTGTATGAAATATTAAATAATCGTTTTACAACGGATACGGATGTGGATTTCTAGCAGGTGCTCGGCGGTCGTCGTGCCTCCAGGGCAAAGATTAGCTGCTATCGCTTGCGTCTACAGCCCACCGAGTGTTAATATTCACCCCTTAAACTGACATTTCACTCACCCCATAGCTATTCTGCTGCTTACAAATAACGCGGAGACGTGTAGTCATTTGCACAGCCGTCCATTATTTATCAGTCGTGTTGTTGTTTTTTGTTGTCGATTTAAATTTTCGATGTTTAGAGAGAAAATAAAGCTTTGTGTTCTCAGCAGGTGTCCACAGGCGAGCTTAGTTTGAAGGTTCCAAGACTTTTCTTAATCATCTCGGTATATTGGGAGAAAGACAGGTGCAACTGCAAATATACAAACATGAAATATAACTACAACAAAAATAAGATCAACAGGACATCCAACATGTAACATCCATAGTAGGGTTGTACGGTAAACCGGCATTAGTATTGTACCGCTATACTAATGAATCATATTCGGTACTATACCGCCTCTAAAAAAGTACCGTCCGCCACCGCCCCGTCGTTGTCACGTCATGACATTACTGGTTTACGAGAAGACG
>NC_084625.1:19807225-19882225 GCF_033978795.1 Nerophis ophidion | reverse complement strand
CAGTCCTAAAGCATTGTAATCAATGACTGAATCAATAATCATTTGATACTTGAGTTATCCACGTTTTATTTTGCAACAATTTACCCGTTGTGTTCAATATTCAGTTGAATAAACTGCAAAGACAAGATATTTATTGTTCGAACTAGGGAACCAAATTTTTTTTTGCAAATAATAATCAACTTACAATTTAATTTTAGCAACACATTGCAAAAAAGCTGTCACAGGGGCATTTTTACCACTGTGTTACATGGCCTTTCCTTTTAACAACACTCAGTAAACGTTTGGGAAGTGAGACCAATTTATTGAAGCTTTTCAGGTGGAATTATTTACCATTCTTGCCTGATGTACTTTTAAGTTGTTCAACAGTCCGGGGTCTCTGTGTGGTATTTTAGGCTTCATATTGCGCCACACATTTTCAATTGTAGAGAAGAAGCCACACTTTTCTAACACGTAGCTTGGCATTGTCTTGCTGAAATAAGCAGGGGCGTCCATGATATTGTCGCTTGGATGGCAACATATGTTGCTCCAAAACCTGTATGTACCTTTCAGCATTAATGGTGCCTTCACAGATGTGTAAGTTTCCCATGCCTTGGGCACTAACACACCCCCATAACATCACAGATGCTGCCATTTGTAGTTTGCACCTATAACCATCCGGATAGTTATTTTCTTCTTTGTTCTTTGGACACAACGTCCGCAGTTTCAACAAACCTTTTGAAATGTGGACTCGTCACACCACAGAACACTTTTCCACTTTGCATCAGTCCATCTTAGACGAGCTCGGGCCCAGCAAAGCCGGCAGCATTTGTGGGTGTTGTTGATTAATGGCTTTTACTTTGTATAGTAGTTTTAACTCGCGGTTACAGATGTAGCTACGAACTGTAGCTACTGACAGTGGTTTTCTGAAGGGTTCTTGAGCCCATGTGGTGATATCGTTTACACACTGATGTCATATTTTGATGCAATACCACCTGAGGGATCGAGGATCTGTAATATCATCGCTTAGGTGTAGTGATTTCTCCAGATTCTCAGAACCTTGTAATGATATTACGAACCGTAGATGATGAATTCCCTAAATTCCTCGCAATAACTGGTTGAGAAATGTTGTTCTTAAACTGTTCGACAAATTGCTCACGCATTTGTTCACAAAGTGGTGACCCTCACCCCATCCTTGTTTGTGAATGACAGAGCATTTAATGGAAGCTGCTTTTATACCCAATCATGGCACGTTCCCAATTAGCCTGTTCACCTGTGGGATGTTCCAAATAAGTGTTTGATGAGCATTCCTCGAATTTCTCAATCTCATTTTGCCATTTGTGACAGCTTTTTAGAAACATGTTGCTGGCATCAAATTCCAAATGAGCTAATATTTGAAACGTTTTCCAGTTCGTACGTTAAGTATCTTCTCTTTGCAGTCTATTCAACCTAATGTAGGTTGAAAAGGTTTTGCAAATCATTGTATTTTTTTTTTTTTTTTTACGATTTACACAACGTGCCTCTATTATTTTCATTGCTTAAACAAAAAACGTTTCCATATGAGTTGGGGAATTGTGTTAGATATAAAAATAAACGGAATACAATGATTTGCAAATCCTTTTCAACCCATATTCAGTTGAATGCACTACAAAGACAAGATTTTTGATGTTCAAACTCATAAACTTTATTTTTTTTTTTTGCAAAAAATAATTATCTTAGAATTCATTGGCTGCAACATGTGCCAAAGTAGTTGGGAAAGGGCATCTTTACCACTGTGTTACTTCACCTTTTCTTTTAAGAACACTCAAACAATTGGGAACTGAGGACACACATTTTTGAATCTTTTCAGGTGGAACTATTTCCAATTCTTGCTTGCTGTACAGCTTAAGTTGTTCAACAGTCCGGGCTCTACGTTGTCGTATTTTAGGTTTCAAAATTTTCAGTGGGAGACAGGTCTGGACTGCAGGCAGGCCAGTATAGTACCCAGACTCTTTAACTATGACGCCACACTGTTGTAACACGTGGTGTGGCATTGTCTTGCTGAAATAAGCAGGGGCGTCCATGATAACGTTGCTTGGATGACAACATATGTTGCTCCAAAACCTGTTTGGACCTTTCAGCATTAATGGTGCCTTCACGGATGTGAAAGTTACCCATGCCTTGGGCACTAATACACCCCCATACCATCACAGATGCTGGCTTTTGAACTTTGCGCCTATATCAATCCGAATGGTTATTTTCCTCTTTGTTTTGGAGAACACCACGTCCTCTGTTTCCAAATATAATTTGAAATGTGGAGTAGTCAGACAACAGAACACCTTTCCACTATTCATCAGTCCATCTTAGGTGAACTCGGGCCCAGCCAAGCCGGCGGCGTTTTAGGATATTGTCGACAAATGGGTTTGGCTTTGCATAGTAGAGTTTTAACTTGCAGTTACAGATTTAGCGACCCAATCTAGTTACTGACAGTGGTTTTAATTAAGTGTTCCTGAGCCCATGTGGTGATATCCTTTACACACTGATGTCAGTTTTTGATGCAGTACCGCCTGAGGGATCAAACGTCCGTAATATCATTGCTTATGTGCAGTGATTTCTCCAGATTCTTTGAACTTTTTGATGATTTTACGGACCATAGATGGTAAAATCCCTAAATTCCTTGCAATAGCTTGTTGAGAAATGTTGTTCTAAAATTGTTCGACAATTTGCTTACAAAGTGATGACTCTCACCCCATCCTTGTTTCTGAATTACTTAGCATTTCATGGAAGCTGCTTTTATTCCTAATCATTGCACCCAACTGTTCCCAATTAGCCTGCACACCTGTGGGATGTTCCATATAAGTGTTTGATGAGCATTCCTTAACTTTATCAGAATTTATTGCCACCTTTCCCAACTTCTTTGTCACGTGTTGCTGGCATCATATTCTAAAGTTAATGATTATTTGCAAAAAAAAAAAAAAAGATTATCAGTTTGTACATCAAATATGTTGTCTTTGAAGCATATTCAACTGAATATGGGTTGAAAATGATTTGCAAATCATTGTATTCCGTTTTTATTTACATCTAACACAATTTCCCAACTCATATGGAAACGGGGTTTGTATATCGGGTGATAATTTTGTTGTGTTCTTTTTGAATCACCCTGTATATTTTATAAAAGAAGAAAGTGTACTGTAATAATGAACGTAGGTTTAATATTATAGTAATGCCTTTGGAGAATTAGCGACAACTGCTAATTTACACTTGACAGGTGAGATGTAAACAAAGCAGCCATGTAAAAAAAATATATATGTTGATACACAAGAATAGAATTCAGCTGAATCCCACCTGTTGCTGACAGGTCACTGAGAGGTGACGCCAAGCTTTCTTTAACTCTGTGTAACCTGAGTAGGAGTGAAGCGGCAGCCATCACACGGTGACAGCGGCGGGATCACAGAGCCGTGGGGACGTCCCCACCCCCCGTTGTCTTTAAATAGCGCCTCTCTCGTAACGCGTCCGGCAACTCCGGCTAGAGGACGTTGTCAGGACACGGGGGATAATACATGCTAATGCCGCCTTCTTGCCGTTAGATTGATGGCTCAGCAGCGCTTCCCATTGATCAGTCCCACACAATGAAGGCGGGCCGGCTGGATTCTGCATTCTTCCTGGGGACCCTCATCCCCGAGGGTCCGACAGTGTGCCACACCGGATCGATCGCCTTCAACTTATTTGTGTAAATACTTTGTAACCTTGCCGTTTTATCATCAGCGTGAAAACTGCTTTGGATGGCGGCCTGCATGCATGCCTGCCTGCTGCGCCGCCTTGCAGTTTCCAAGCTGAGGCGTATCGGCTCGGGGGAAAGAATCTTACATGAATGACGGGGAATTAATTATGCATTCATCATCAACGTGATGGATACCGTACGTTCAAATCCCAAACTATATTTCCCTCGAGAGGAGGGGATTCTGCTGGTTCTTGTGTGTGTGTGGGGGGGGGGGGGGGGGGCTTCTTCGCCACTCTCCGAAGATGAAACTTTGCTCACCGAGAGAATATTTGGCACTGTTTTGACCTTTTGGCTCAGTCGGTAAAGAAAAAAAATATTTGAGAAATCTCCATCTATTAATCCATCTTCCCCCGCTTATCCGAGATCGGGTTTGCAGGGGCAGCAGCCTAAGCAGGGAAGCCCAGACTTCCCTCTCCCCAGCCACTTCGAGGCGTTCCCAGGCCAGCCGGTAGACATAGACTTCCCAACGTGTCCTGGGTCTTCCCCATGACCTCCTACCGGTCGGACGTGCCCATCCTGACCAGATCCCCGAACCACCTCATCGGGCTCCTCTCGATGTGGAGGAGCAGCGGCTTTACTTCGAGCTCCCCCCGGATGGTAGAGCTCCTCACCCTATCTCTACTCCACTTCCTGAGGGTGCTGAGGAAGAACAGACTGGAGAGGCAGCTGATAGTGACCTTCTATCGCTCGGCTGTTGGAAGCCTGCTGACGTACTGCATAACAGTGTGGTACGCCAGCTGCACTGAAGCCTGAAGCAGACAAACAGAAGATTCAGAGGGTCATAAACTCTGCACAAAAAATCATCGGCTGTCCCCTGCCCTACCGGAAGGATTTACACAACTCCCGTTGCCTCAACAGAGCAAACAACATTACCAAGGACAGCACACACCCTGGCTTCCACCTGTTCGACTTGCTACCATCAGGCAGGCGCTACAGGTGCAACAGAGCCAGAACAAACAGGCTCAGAGATAGCTTCTTTCCCAAAGCTGTCCCCATGTTGAACTCTAACTTAAAATAATAATAATTCACCCCTATACAATATCATGCCCTAATACCCTACTGTGCAATACTACCCTTCGAGTGCAATACGTCCGACACTGATTGTTATTTAGAATTTCGGTACTCTTGTCTTGCTCTGTATATTGTACAGTATTTTGTATTTTGTACTTCTATAGTGTTTTGTATATTGTACAGGATTGCTTATTATTTTTATTGGATAGTAGTCTGTTCATATCAATTGTTAGTTTTTCCTTTTTACCTCTTATGTCAATTATTTCACCCCATATTTGTTCCCACTACCGCACCTTAAATTGGAGTCTTTAATCTCGTTATATGCAAATATAATGAAAATAAAGTTCATTATATTCTATTCCATTCTATTCTATTCTATTCTAAGGGAAACTCATTTCGGCCGCTTGTACCCACGATCTTGTCCTTTCGGCCATAACCCAAAGCTCATGACCATAGGTGAGGATGGGAACGTAGCTCGACCGGTAAATTGAGAGCTTTGCCTTCCGGCTCAGCTCCTTCTTCACCAAATCTCCATCCAATGAGAATGGTAAATGGGTTATACTTTTATAGCGCATTTCTATCTTTTTAAGGAACTCAAAGCGCTTTGACACTAATTACACATTCACCCATTCACACACTGATGGCGGGAGCTGCCATGCAAGACGCTAACCAGGACCCATCAGGAGCAAGGGTGAAGTGTCTTGCCCAAAGACACAACGGACGTGACTAGGATGGTAGAAGGTGGGGATTGAACCAGGAACCCTCAAGTTGCTGGCACAGCCACTCTCCCAACTGCGCAAGTCACATATGTTTAGTCCGTGTATTGCATTCCCAAGCAGTAGGTGGTGCTATAACCCCCAACTAGAAGAACATCTCCGGCAATCGTAAGCTTGAAGGATGTTTAAATTTTTCTGAAAAGGGAAATCACACTCATGATACCGCTGAAGATCTCACTAGGAATGAACAATATTACAAAACCCAAAACCAGCGATGTTGGCACGTTGTGTAAATCGTAAATAAAAACAGAATTCAATGATTTGAAAAGCCTTTTCAACTTACATTCATTGAATAAACTGCAGAGACAATATTTTTAATGTTCGAATTGAGAAACAATTTTTTGGGGGGGGAAATAATTACCGTAGAATTTGGCAGAGGGGCATTTTTACCACTGTGTTACATGGCCTTTCCTTTTAACTCAATAAACGTTGGGGAACTGAGGAGACCAATTTTTGAAGTTTTTCAGGTGGAATTATTTCCCTTTCTTGATTGATGTACAGCTTAAGTTGTTCAACAGTCCATGGTCTCTGTTTTTGTATTTTACGCTTGATAATGCGCCACACATTTTCAATGGGAGACAGGTCTGGACTACAGGCAGGCCAGTCTAGTACCCAAACTATTTTACAATGAAGCCACACTGTTTTAACATGTGCAGAATGTGGCTTGGCATTGTCTTGCGGAAATAAGCAGGGGCGTCCATGAAAAAGACGTTGCTTGGATGGCAACATATGTTGCTCCAAAACCTGTATGTACCTTTCAGCATTAATACCGCCTTCACCCATGCCTTGGGCGCTAATACACTCCCATACCACCACAGACGCTGCATTTTGACCTTTCTACCTATAACGGTCCAGGTGGTTCTTTTCCTCTTTGGTCCAGAGGACACAACGTCCACAGTTTCCAAAAATAATTTGAAATGTGGACTGGTAAGACCAAAAAACACTTTTCCACTTTGCATCAGTCTATCTCAGATGAGCTGGGGCCCAGCGAAGTCGGCGGCGTTTCTGGGTGTTGTTGATCAATGGCTTTCACTTTGCATAGTAGAGTTTTAATAACAATAATAATAATAATAATAATAATGGATTAGATTTATATCGCACTTTTCTATTATTAGATACTCAAAGCGCTCACAGAGAAGTGGGAACCCATCATTCATTCACACCTGGTGGTGGTAAGCTACATCTGTAGCCACAGCTGCCCAGGGGTAGACTCACAGATGCGTGGCTGCCAGTTTGCGCCTATGGCCCCTCCGACCTCCACCTATCATTCATTCACCAGTGTGAGCGGCATCGGGGGCAAGGGTGAAGTGTCCTGCCCAAGGACACAACGGCAGCGATTTAGATGTCAATAGGCGGGGAGCGAACCTGCAACCCTCAGGTTTCTGGCACGGTCGCTCTACCTACTACGCCATGCCGTACTTGCATTTACAGATGTAGCGACAAACTGTAGATACTGACAGTGGTTTTCTGAAGTGTTCCTGAGCCCATGTGGTGATATCCTTTATTCCAATAAAGAAAGTGGGATTTACCGGATTGAAAAACATAACGTGCCACATGTTTTGCCCATATTTTGCCCAGATCTGGACTACTGTTATTTCCGGGTGATAGAAGCCATCTGTATTTAAGCCACACCCATCGTATTTTAGAAGAAACTGATATTTTCACATTTATTAGCCGCACTGGACCATAGGATAGGATAAGATTGGTCTTTATTGTCATTGCACAAGTAAAACAAAACTTTGTTTTCCGCACAAACCTGTTCATAAACCCTATAGAGCAGGTGTTAAATTACAAGTAATTGGGTTTTACTCTTGATCAGGAGCTTTCATTTAAAGCCCAAATTAACAACTTGGTCTCTAAGCTTAGGGTAAAGCTTGGTTTCCTTTTTAGAAATAAAAACGGCTTCTCTCTTAAAGTCAGAAAGAAATTGGTGACAGCGACTATCTTGCCCGTAATTGATTGTGGAGACGTGCTTTATTTTAGTGCTTCATCTAAATGCCTCCAGAATTATTTACAATCCGGGGGGTGGGATGAGGAGCTTTGGTTGATATCAGTACTTCAGTCATCAACAATTGCATCAACAGAGAAATGGACATTGAAACACTGTAGGTGTGACTTAGTAGGATATGTACAGCGAGCAGAGAACATAGTGAGTTCAGATAGCATAAGAACAAGTATATACATTAGAAATACATTCAAGTATTTACATTAGGTTATTTACAATCCGGGGAGATGGGATGTAAATGGAGGAGGATAAAGGGTTGAAGTTGCCTGGAGGTGTTGTGCTGGTGCATGTACAGTAGATGGCAGTATTGTCCTGGTTAAGAGTGTCACATGCTGTTTACGGCAGACAAACTGCCTTACGGTAGAGTGGTAGACGTAAACGTGACTGCTGTTGTTGTGTGTTGTTACTGCGGTGAGAGGACGTTAATGAAACCGCCTAACAATAAACCCACATAAGAAACCAAGAACTCGCCCTCGATCATTCTACAGTTATAACGTCATTGAGTTGACACTTTCTCAGACATGTCACTCAGGTCCTCATGGAGCTTGAGGGTTCCGTGGCCTCCAGCTCCGCCTGAATTTCGGGAGAAAATTTGTCCCGGGAGGTTTTCGGGAGAGGCGCTGAATTTCGGGAGTCTCCCGGAAAATCCGGGAGGGTTGGCAAGTATGTTTATGCGTTCCGTTCTAACAATTTGTATGTTTTAACTGTTCCCCATGTACGGACTGAATTTGGCAAAAGAGCTTTCGGCGTTGTCGCCCCTATGGCATGGAATGCATTGCAGACGAAACTGAAACTCACTGAACTACTTTCATTTGGAGCCTTCCGTTCTGTCCTGAGGGACAGAGAGCAAGAGACTTTTGCAGAGTGCCTGTGTTTTTAAAAGGTGTAAATCTTTATTGTGTTACAGTTCTCTTTTATGTATTTTAAAATTGTATGTCTTAATGTATTACTTTTTTTGAAACTGCTCTGTGACATGTGCTGTTGACCTCTTGGCCAGGTCACCCTTGTGAAAGAGATCTTGATCTCGATGCGTTTCTTATCTGGTTAAATAAAGGTTCTAAATAAGCCGCAAATATATATTTAGGTACGAAAGATTATTTATTAATATACCTTAAAGCCCCACTTAAGAACTTTCAGTTTTGGTTGATTTTGGCGGCGGCAGTGGACCAAAGTGGTAGTGTTTTGCCGGAAGGAAGACCACTTTTCGAATGAGGACCAGCGCATCGTGTCGTAAATCATCAGAAACTACTGTCACGTGCATACAAAACTGACACGATAATACCGCAACGATTCAGTATTACGTATCTTTCCACAGTGGGAACTCTCATATTTCACTCAAACTTTATATTTGCGGTTTGTGGTCATCGCATTGTTTTTTCTGTATACAGTACTTTAGAGTTTGTTGCGTGGCTGTTCGTTTCAGTGTAAAACTGCAAACTATCAAGCTGGTGGCAATTTATTGCTACTGTAACCTATTTTTATGGTTTGCCTCTTTGTTATGTTTAGTTCCTGTTATACAGTATATGCCTTGAGCTCTTATTTTGAAGGTAGATAGAACGGAAATGATGTCATCTTGGAGTGGAGCGGAGGTTTTTGAAAGGAACGAAAATAAAGTGGTCCTGGTTTTTATTCCACATATTCCACATGAATCAGAAGACCGCAGCCAAATAAAAGAAGTCTGTGTGCTTTCTGACCAGACGAAGCTTCACCGTTGCTAGCTGCGGCTAACTGAGATGGAGCTAGCTGACTCTCCGGACTTTACGGTAATTAGATGTCTTTCTTTCGCGGGACCTACATCCCACCGCTGCCACCAATGTAACCGAGGGTTTATATAATTCGCCTAAACTGTATCACACTACAAAATAACAAACACGGAGGCTCCAGTTTCACACGAGGACCACTTTATTTTCGTTCCTTTCAAAAACCTCCGATCCACTCCAAGATGACATCATTTCCGTTCTATCTACCTTCAAAATAAGAGCTCAAGGCATATATAACAGGAACTAAACATAACAAAGAGGCAAACCATAAACATAGGTTCCACTACCAAGGCGCAAATTTCCAATAGCTAACATTAGCAATAGAGTTTTGATTCGAGCATCAAAAGTCACTTACTAGTTTAGCGCTAACAGAGCCAAGGTAGCATCGGTCGGAATTTCCTCATCTTTGAGCTCATGCGAGAGAGTGAAAGCTGGGCCAATATTGATCCTTGACTGTCCTTTTATCCGGGTAGCCTCCCTTTTTCTTTTTTTTTTTTTGTCTAACCAGACAAAACCTTTTACTTTTTTTTTGTGTTGCTTTGCAGCTTCTGCCATAATAACAGTAATTGCATGCAAGCGTTTGCATTGACTTCCGTAACGAATGAGAAAACATTTGTAGTTTTTTGTGTGGCAGGGTTCCTGCCACCTTCCTCTAAGTTGCTAAGAGCCAGTGAAAGCGATGCGGACCTCCTCAGGCCATGACATAGGTGTCATTCAACTGGTCGTAAGTCCATATATCATCCCAAAGTTTATGAAAATGTTTTATGTAGTTTGAAAAGTTACTAAGTGCTGCTTTAATTGTTTTTATGCAAAATACTTTTACTTTTACTTGAGTATATTTATAGAGAAGAAAGGCTACTTTTACTACGCTCCATTTATCTGCAATCAGGTCGCTACTCGCTACTTTTTTTTTTTTATCGATCTGTTGATGCACGCTTTGTTTGTTTTGATTTTGTCAGACACGCATTCAAAGTAGGAACTACGCATGCTTGCGTTTCACCAATCACATGCAGTCATTGGTGACGTTGGAACAATAAAACAGAGCCAGGTGGTCACGTGACCGTCACACGTAGAACCCGAAATGTTGAAAAACGTATTGGGGTGTTACCATTTAGTGGTCAACTGTACGGAATATGTACTGTAGTGTGCAATCTACTAATAAAAGTTTCAATCAATCAACCAATCAATCAAAAGTGTGAAAGAAAAGACACTTTTTATTTCAACCGTACTTCCCGTCAAAAGCCTAAAGACTGATCGCACAGTTCCTGTCTTCACAATAAAAGCGCCGCCCCATCGCGCCTGCGCTAACAAAATAAGAGTCTCCGAAAGCCAGCGCAAACTAGCAAGCTTCGGAGTTTGCCGCCAATGTATTTCTTGTAAAGTGTATAAAAACGAATATGGAAGCTGGACAAATAAGATGCCCAAAACCAACGACTTTCATGATGTATTAGACAGAAAAGAGGAACTTTTTTTCTCCTCCATTTGAAAACCGGGACGTTAGCACTATACTGTCAGATTCCAATCAATGCAAGTCATCAGAATCAGGTAATACACCAACTTATATTCTTGTCTTCATTAAAGATAGGAATCTATATGTTAAACATAAATGTATATTCATTAAAACACCTTTAACATGTAAACAAAAACGGCAAAATAAATAGGTATAAATTATATACTGTATATATAAATGTATATATATATATATATAATATGTGTGTATGTATATGTAAATACATATATATATAGATATATATATATGTATATACATATATCTATATATATATATTTATATATATATATATATAGATATATGATATGTGTGTGTATGTATATGATATGTGTGTGTATATATATGTATATATGAGGTAGATCACCTCAACATGGTCATTTATTAAATAATTGATTAACATTGAAAAACTTATTGGGGTGTTACCATTTAGTGGTCAATTGTACGGAATATGTACTGTACTGCAATCTACTAATACAAGTTTCAATCAATCAATCAATCAATCAATGCCTACTGAGCCTATGGTGCTGTTAAGTTATTGTGGCTCAATTTGCCTTAATTTTTTTTTATTTTAATGTATTATTATTTAATATATAATATTGTTTTAGTTGCTTAAGAGATATTCCTGGCTCTGAATTTGCTCATTGTTATTTTTTTGTTTTTGTGCATTATTTGTTGCCGTAATCATTTAACGAACAGGTTACTCATCAGTTACTCAGTACTTGAGTAGTTTTTTCACAACATACTTTTTACTTTTACTCAAGTAAATATTTGGGTGACTACTCCTTACTTTTACTTGAGTAATAAATCTCTAAAGTAACAGTACTCTTACTTGAGTACAATTTCTGGCTACTCTACCCACCTCTGCGTTTTGGTAAATTTACGAAACTGAAACAATACAAAAAGAATGCCATTGTTTATTAATAATACTAACACAGACACTTGAAAAAGTGTTTGCAGATTCGCTAATGCTAACGACGCTAGCTTGATTACATTCTTCTTTTTTTTCATTTATTCATTTATTTCAGGCACTGACATAAAAACAAGTACATGGTCGAAAGAAAGAAATACAGCCTTATTGTTCTAAACTGCCCTCAAGGTAAGGCACAGAGTTTACTAGCGGACATAACATACAGTGGGGCAAAAAGTATTTAGTCAGCCACCGATTGTGCAAGTTCTCCCACTTAAAATGATGACAGAGATCTGTAATTTTCATCATAGGTACACTTCAACTGTGAGAGACAGAATGTGGAAAAAAAACCCAGGAATTCACATTGTAGCAATTTTAAAGAATTTATTTGTAAATTATGGTGAAAAATAAGTATTTGGTCAACCATTCAAAGCTCTCACTGATGGAAGGAGGTTTTGGCTCAAAATCTCACGATACATGGCCCCATTCATTCTTTCCTTAACACGGATCAATCGTCCTGTCTCCTTAGCAGAAAAACAGCCCCAAAGCATGATGTTTCCACCCCCATGCTTCACAGTAGGTATAATGTTCTTGGGATGCAACTCAGTATTCTTCTTCTTCCAAACACAACGAGTTGAGTTTATACCAAAACGTTATATTTTGGGTTCATCTGACCACATGACATTCTCCCAATCCTCTGCTGTATCATCCATGTATCCATTTTGGTATAAACTCAACTTGTCGTGTTTGGAGGAAGAAGAATACTGAGTTGCGTCCCAAGAACACCATACCTACTGTGAAGCATGGGGGTGGAAACATCATGCTTTGGGGCTGTTTTTCTGCTAAGGGGACAGGACGATTGATCCGTGTTAAGGAAAGAAAGAATGGGGCCATGTATCTTGAGATTTTGAGCCAAAACCTCCTTCCATCAGTGAGAGCTTTGAATGGTTGACCAAATACTTATTTTCCACCATAATTTATAAATAAATTCTATAAAATTCCTACAATGTGAATTCCTGGATTTTTTTTTCACATTCTGTCTCTCACAGTTGAAGTGTACCTATGATGAAAATGACAGACCTCTGTCATCATTTTAAGTGGGAGAACTTGCACAATCGGTGGCTGACTAAATACTTTTTTGCCCCACTGTACAAGCACAAAGTGTACACATGGGAAAATATTAGATATATTGATCAAGAAACAACTCTTTGAAATATCTCATTCTCACACCTGTTATACTTCCGGTTCAAGACACAAAACAGGAAGTACATTGTCAACCTGCAGCACCCGCATTAAGCAAATTTGACATAGCACGAACAATAACACACCTTTTCAGTGTCTTTGTCAGTGTTATATTAAAACCATTTCTTGAATACAAAACGGCATGACCATTTGCGAAGAAAAATCCATAAATTAGCTGCAGGGTTCAAAGCGGCTGGAAAATGTGGTATTTCTCAATGTTTGATGCATTTGCACTGGCATAAAAGTCAGCATTTACAACAATTTGTAAGACCAATGAACACAAAGTCAAAACAGCCCGCAGGAAACGCGGGTCCTGGAAACGTTGCGACTGTCTTTTTGTAAGAGTTTTCCTTTTGTCATCACATTTCGTCGTTTCCTGCTTCATCAGTGCCCGCGCTTTTGACAAACGACGGCTGCAGCGCGCTCCACCTCGGGTGGCGTCGACGTCGTCCTTATTTGTCATAAGTGTCCGCTCTCTCCCACGGCTGTGAGCGCAAAGGCCAAGGAACATATGAGGAGCATGCATTTTTAATGCCACGTCCTCATCAAATCCGCCGCCGCCACCCGACCGAGCGGAATGCCAACGACGCTTTATGCCGTCGTGCAATTACAAGCCAGGACGGCGCGCCCATGCGAATGCGAGCCTTGAAGGGCACATACGCGGCTAGAGACGGCGACGGTTTTGGGGAAAAGCGGAACAATAAAGACGCTATGATGTCGTTACTTTACAACCCACGTTATTTACACAACATGATCACCCGGATTTGACCGCCTCACCTTTTGTCTGGTGGCAAATATGCTGACCATTACCGTGTGCTCATTATGTGGCAGTCCCTCAAATGTCAGCACCGCGTTCCCAGAATCTAAATAGATTCCTCCCAAAAAAAACAACAAAATGTCGCTTTTCATCCCGGCGCTCCCGCCATTCTAATGAGGGGGGGCTCAATTACACAAAGTCTAAAACGTCACGGGTTTAAATGTCACAGAACAGGTCCTGACATTTCTTTGTGTGATACCCAATCACAATCGGACCTGCGCAGTTCACAGAAAGAAACTCCTCGTCAAATGTCGAACGGCGTCGTTGCATCCGCGGCGACATTTACGACGCTCGCCTTTTTTTTTAGAAAACATAATGATGCCGTCCAGTAGCTTGGTGGAGTGATGCTTAGCACGATGCAAACACAGCGACTTCCAACTTCGACCACAAGTTCTACAAAAACTAGGAGTACGCCACACAACCGAACTTTGACGATGGGGTAAATTCACCCTTTTCTCATTTAAGTTTTTTTGTTGTTGTTAATGCTTCAGAAAAATGATATTCAAGCTTAAAGGCCTACTGAAACCCACTACTAGCGACCACGCAGTCTGATAGTTTATATATCAACGATGAAATCTTAACATTGCAACACATGCCAGTTTACTAAATTGCAATTTTAAATTCCCCGCGAAGTATCCTGTTGAAAACGTCGCGGAATGATGATGCGTATAATGACGCGTGCGCGTGACGTCACCGGTTGTAGCGGAAATGTTCTCCCAGCACCGCTCACGGCTAAATGTCGTCTGCTTTAATCTCATAATTAAACAGTATTCTGGACATCCGTGTTGCTGAATCTTTTCCAATTTGTTCAATTAATAATGGAGACATCAAAGAAGAAAGATGTAGGTGGGAAGCGGTGTATTGCAGCTGCCTTTAGCAACGCAAACACAGCCGGTGTTTCCTTGTTTACATTCCCGAAGGTGGAGCTTTACTATGGAACGGAGCGGTCAAGCGAACATGGTTGCCGACCACATGTCAACCGGCAGGTTTCGGTGAAAAAATTGTGGTAAAAAGTAATCTCTTATCGTAGACATGAGCGGAGCATGCGTCCTCCTGCAGCTGCGGACTCTCTTACATCTTCCCAACAGAGACACTGGCGCTCACCACACCCGTGGCCACACCCCTCCGACTTTCAGGTACCATATAATCTCACTAAAACACTAGTAACACAATAAGCAGATAAGGGATGTGGAGAGGAGCGTGTCCTACGTGTTCCCTGCGAAGCAGCAATCAGGTGAGCAGATACCTCAGCTGGGACGAGTTATCTAATCACCTGATCCTTTATCAGCAGGGCAAGAGATCATGAGTGACAGACGGCAGGAGGGAGAGACTGACGGACGGAGGAGTGGAAGGAAAATACATTGTGTATGTTCAGAGTGAGCTGAAAAGCCAAAAGGAGTGGTGAACAAAGTGACTGTGTTGTATAAAAGTAAGAAACATTAAAAAGAAAGTGTAACCACTGAACAAAGTGTGTTGTGTCTGTGACAAAGTGGAGGATCCAGGTCGGAGACCTTCTACAAGGGATTTTCCAGAATTATCCTATTAAATGTGTCTAATAACATCTGAATTGCTCCCACTGCCCTCGCCTTTTTTTTTTTTCTAGTCTTTCACTCTTACTATCCTCATCCACAAATCTTTCATCCTCGCTGAAAATAATGGGAAAATTGTCGCTTTCTCGGTCCAAATCGCTCTCGCTGCTGGTGGCCAAGGTTGTAAACAATGTGAGGATGTGAGGAGCTCTACAACCAGTGACATCACGCCACATCGTCTGCTACTTCCGGTACAGGCAAGCCTTTTTTATTAGCGACCAAAAGTTGCGAACTTTATCGTCGATGTTCTCTACTAAATCCTTTCAGCAAAAATATGGCAATATCGCGAAATGATCAAGTATGACACATAGAATGGACCTGCTATCCCCGTTTGAATAATAACATCTCATTTCAGTAGGCCTTTAATGTTGTTGCTTTTTGAACACTTTATCAATTGTTACACTAACAACATATAATTACAAACCCCTTTTTATATATCAGAGTTCCCTCTCCTCTTGGCTCTCCTTTTAAAAAAACAACAAAAAAACATATTTTGATACAGTTTTAGATACATATGTAGTTGTTTAAGGTTTTGTTTTAATACAATCAATGTATAAATTGCCCAGGAAAAAAATAACAAAAAAACATACACAATAGTCTTCCAAGAACCAGCATTCACTGCCTGTGTTTTACAAAAAAATGTAAATTTCCGAAATGTACAAAACCCAAAACCAGTGAAGTTGGCACATTGTGTAACTCGTAAACAAAAAGAGAATACAAAGATTTGCAAATCCTTTTCAACTTATATTCAATTGAATGGACTGCAAAGACAATATACTTAAAGTTCAAAATGAGAAACTTGTTTTTTTTTGGCAAATAATCATTAACTTAGAATTTAATGGCAGCAACACATTGCAAAAGAGTTGGCACTGGGGCATTTTTACCACTGTTACATGGCCATTCCTTTTACAACACTCAATAAACGTTTGGGAACTGAAGAGACCTATTTTTGAAGCTTTTCAGGTGGAATTTGTTCCCATTCTTGCTTGATGTACAGTTTAAGTTGTTCAACAGTTTGGGGTCTCCGTTGTTGTATTTTACGCTTCATAATGCGCCACACATTTTCAATGGGCGACATGTCTGGACTACAGGCAGGCCAGTCTAGTACCCGCACTCTTTTACTACAAAGCCATGCTGTTGTAACATGTGGCTTTGCATTGTCCTGCTGAAATAAGCAGGGGCGTCCATGATAACCTTGCTTGGATGGCAGCATATGTTGCTCCAAAACCTGTATGTACCTTTCAGCATTAATGGTGCCTTCACAGATGTGTAAGTTACCCATGCCTTGGGCATTAATACACCCCCATACCATCACAGATGCTAGCTTTTTGGACCTATAACAATCCCGATGGTTCTTTTCTTCTTTGGTCCAGAGGACACAATGTCCACAGTTTCCGAAAACAAATTGAAATGTGGACTTGTCATACCACAGAACACTTTTCCACTTTGCATCAGTCCATCTTAGATGATTTCGGGGCCAGCGAAGTTGACAGCGTTTCCGGGTGTTGTTCATTCTGGGTGTTATTGATAAATGGCTTTTGCTTTGCATAGTAGAGTTTTAACTTGAACTTACAGATGTAGCGTCAAACTGTAGTTACTTACAGTGATTTTCTGAGGTGTTCCTGATCCCATGTGGTGATATCCTTTACACACTGATGTTACTTTTTGATGCAGTGCCGCCTGAGTGTTCGCTTACGTGCAGTGATTTCTGCAGATTTTCTGAACCTTATGATGATATTGCAGACGGTAGGTGGTGAAATCCCTAAGTTCCCTGCATTAGCTCGTTGACAAATGTTCTTAAACTGTTTGACATTTTGCTCATGCATTTGTTCCAAAAGCTGTGACCCTCACCCCATCCTTGTTTGTAAATGACTGAGCGTTTCATGGAAGCTGCTTTTATACCCAATCATGGCACCCACCTGTTCCCAATTAGCCTGTTCACCTGTGGGATGTTCCAAATAAGTGTTTGATGAGCATTCCTTAACTTTCTCAGTTTGTTTGCCACTTGTGCCAGCTTTTTTGAAACATGCTGCAGGCATCAAATTCCAAATGAGCTAATATTTGCAAAAAATAATACTGTTTTCAGGCGACTTGTCCAGGATGTACCCCGCCTTCCGCCCGATTGTAGCTGAGATAGGCGCCAGCGCCCCCCGCAACCCCAAAAGGGAATAAGCGGTAGAAAATGGATGGATGGATAATACTGTTTTCCAGCTCGAACGATTAGTATCTTGTCTTTGTATTCTATTTAACTGAATATAGGTTGAAAAGGATGAGCAAATCATTGTATTCTGTTTTTATTTATGATTTACACAACGTGCCAACTTCACCGGTTTTGGGGTTTGAATGTGTGTGTGTGTGTGTGTGATTGTGTGTGTGTGTGCGGGTGTGTGTGTATGTATTTATGTATATATTATATACCATATCATACAAACTTTATACATGTATATAAACATAAGTGTGTGAGTGTGTATATATATATATATATATACCGTATTTCCTTGAATTGCTGCAGGGCATATAGTATGTGCCTGCCTTGAATTACTGCCGGGTCAAACTCGCTTCCCAAAACAATTAGCGCATGCTCAGTATTACCGCCTGGTCAAACTCGTGTCGTCACGAGTGACACTTCCCCTGTCATCATTTTCAAAATGGAGGAGGCTGATTTCAATACCGGTAATTTGAAATTGCATAAAGGGAAGAAGATTAAGAGCTATTCAGTAGGATTTAAGGTCCAAGCTTACATCACACTCAAATTTTTACTGCATACCTTTGGTAAGTGCCGGAGTGAGAAGAGATTTTAAAATAATTAGCGCATGGTTACTTTTACCGCATGCCTTCGGTAAACACAGGAGTGAGAAGAGGTTTTAAATTAATTAACACCCCGGCGGTAATTCAAGGAAATAAGATATATATATATATATATATATATATATATATATATATATATATATATTCCAAACAGGACAATTTCCTAACAAAATGAAAATGGCAAAGGTAATACCAATATATAAAAATGGGAACAAACACATCTTCACAAACTACCGACCTGTCTCTTTGCTCCCGCAGTTTTCCAAAATCTTAGAGAAATTATTTAACATTAGATTAGAGAAATTTATATATAAACATAAGATAATTAATGAAAGTCAGTACGGTTTTAGGACAGCAAGGTCAACATCTATGGCAATAATTGATGCAGTAGAAGAGATAACCAATAGCTTAGATAGTAAGAAATATGCAGCTGGAATTTACATGGATCTGAGTAAAGCATTTGACACCATTAATCATCAAATATTACTGAAAAAATTATGCAGATATGGAATAAGGGGAGTAGCTTTGACTTGGATAAGGAGCTATTTAACACAAAGACAGCAGTTTGTGAAAATGGGCGAGTTTACATCTGGGCATTTGGACATTGTTTGTGGGGTTCCACAAGGATCCGTTCTTGGTCCAAAGTTATTTAACTTATATATCAATTACATATTTACAGTATCAAATGTATTAAAATTAGTCATATTCGCAGATGACACTAATATTTTCTATTCTAACGATAATTATACAAATTTTGTATCCACCCTAAATAATGAACTTGCAAAATTAAAAACATGGTTAGATATAAACAAATCATCCCTTAATTTAAAGAAAGCAAAAGTTATGTTATTCGGCTATTCCAATCCAGGACCAGCAATAAATATAGATGGCGTGATTCTAGAAACGGTGTCAGAAATTATTGATAATAAATTATGCTGGAAACCACACATAAGACATATACAAAGCAAAATCTCCAAAACCATCTCTATTATCAATAAATCCAAATTCTTCTTAAATTACACAGCTCTGCATTTATTTTATTGTTCATTGGTTTTGCCATATCTAAATTACTGCATAGAAATCTGGGGCAACAACTACAAAACTTCACTACATCCCCTGGTTACACTCCAAAAACGTGCGATAAGAATTCTACACATGGTGGGATATTGTGACCACACAAATATTTTATTTTTACAATCTAAATTGTTAAAACTGCCTGATCTAGTTGATTTAAATACAGCTCAATTACTATTTAAAGCAAACAAAAAGGTTCTACCTGCCAATATTCAAAAACATTTCAAACAAAGAGAAGGAGTTCATAATCTAAGGGGGTGTAGTATCTTTAATATTCAAACAGTAAGAACTACGAGGAAAAGTTTGTGTGTGTCTGTGCGTGGAGCGAAACTTTGGAACGGATTGGATGTGGGGCTCAAGCGATGTCCAAATGTCCATCAGTTCAAAACAAGATACAAAAAAATGGTATGGGCAATGTATATGAATGTGAACATGGATGCCTAAGTGTTAAACTCCATCACTGGCTAATAATGATTATTATTATTATTGTTGTTGTTGTTATTATCATCATCATCATCTTCATTATTTTATATGTATTATTGTCATCATTTATTGTCATTGATATTGCTATTGTTCATATTGTTATTATTATTGTTATCATTATCGATATTATTATTGTTTAGTCATTGTTGATATTATCATTATTATTATTATTATTACTTCTATGACATCACCCAACTAGTTAAACTATATGAATTAGTATCAATAAGAGGAATACATTGAATTGTGTGTGTGTGTGTGTGTGTGTGTGTGTGTGTGTGTACACAAACAATCCTATATGCAATTTGAGTGACACTAATTTTCTGCAAATGTAAAAACAAATATGAATTCTGACTGAAGAATTGGTGCCGATGGAAACTAAGGAAAGGGATTTGGGTACACTATCTGGAGTAGAGGGCAGGCGAGTGGGGGATCTTATGTTCGTGGATAACTCCTCTGGCAGGGGGCTCCCCTCATCTCTTTTAATGCACAGCATAGGACACATAGCAAGGGTGGTCCTCAGGTCCTGTTGTTCAGGGGCAGTAGCTCCACAGCCACAGATCCACTAATATCACAGTCAAAATGAAAGCTTGTTCCCATAGGCACTATAAACTGTTAATAATGTTTAGACAAAAGTGTATATTATATATACTATTATATTTATAGTATTTATATAGGTGTGTGTGTGTATTTTGGGTATATGCATGTGTGTATGTATGTGATTATGTGTGTATACGTGTGTGTGTGTATATATGTATATATAGAAATTGTATGTATGTGTGTGTGTATATATGTGTGTGTTGTGTACATATGTGTGTGTACATATGTATATATGTAAGTGTGTGTGAATTTAAATGTATTTTATATAGACAATATATAGCAGCAACCACTGAATTGAATTATATTATATATATTATTGTATTATATATTGTATATATATATATATATATATTGTATATGTATAGGGGTGGGACTTAATAAGTTTACTTCTTCCCACTCCTTTTTGAGCCAATCTTCACATGTACAAAAGATTAGTCACATGTAATGTTTTCAATGTAGGTGTAAAAATAAAGTATATATATATTTCTTTTGTATTTTATGTCATTCTCTTGTTTTGTTTGCATGGCTCAAAATAAACCATTCATTCATTCATTCACATATATATATATATATATATATATATATATATATATATATATATATATATATATATGCGCAGTATACCATTTTTATTTCTAGTCCAATGTGGCTTGGGACTTTAATCACCTCCTGCTCTACACCCACCTGTCCCCAATTTGTCATAATGAAAACGCTGCTGTTTAAAAAATGTTTGTTTCACTCGCAAATAAAACAAACAAGAATGCCATGTAATATTGCTGACGGGAACCGATTGACTTGATAAAAGAGGCAAATAAATAAAAACATTCTGAAAAAAAAAACAACCAAAGTCTAAGAAAGGCAGACGTTTTGACGCACTAATCCATCCGGCAGTGTGTTGCAGCCACTGCGTTAAGAGCGTGACCCCCACCTCCACCACCTCGTCTCCCGCCCATCACTTGGACAAGCGGCGGCCTCACAGTGGAGGAATTATCATCCCCACCAGCGCCATCGCCATTCCAATAAAGGGCTCAATTGTTCCGGAAGAAAATGACAGTGAGAGCGATCCATTTGTACTCCCATTGGCGCGGGGGTGACTATTTGCATGGCGATGAAGGCTGCAAGTGTGGCCCCCCACAATAACGCCAGTGTTTGTCCTCCGCCAGAAAGTTTGAGGAGGACACAAAACGGCTGAGAAGACTCAGGGGGGAAAAAAAAAAAAAAAAAGGGGGAGGCTGTCTATTCTAGTCTCTTGATGACCATGTTGCTGTTGTGCCATTGCAGCGACTCAATGTCTCTCGGCTAGTGTGTAGCGGATGGTGTGGCCTGATGATCTCAGCAGGAGGGAGGACAAGTGGCAGAATGGCACAAACAGGTGGGTGTGGTGCGCGGATACCTTTTGTCAGGGGATAATTAGGTACAATTTAAGGTAATGGCGTGCATAGAAACGCAGCGAGGGCTGGACAAAAGGCAAACAGGCTGAAAGTCATAATGGCTGACAGCCACTTGGAATCAGTCAGGCGGCTCTTTTACTGCAGAACACTTCCATGTGTACTCTTGGTGTGTGTGTAAGGTGGTGCTGGCGCTAACAACAGCATGTTTTCATCCCACTGAATATTGCTTACTCAGCACAATATGTGGAAGTAATTATTGACAGAGCAGCCTGTACACATCTGACAGTGTGTTAGCATGCTAGCAGTCGTACTGATATATATATATATATATATATATATATATATATATATATATATATATATATATATATAACTTTGTGTCGATAACAGTCTGGATGTTTCACTTCCCCTTTGGTCCGGATGACACAATGTCGAATATTTCCCAAAATAATTTGAAATGTGGACTCGTCAGACCACAGAACACTTTTCCACTTTGCATCAGTCCATCTTAGATGATTTTGGGCCCAGAGAAGCCGGCGGCGTTTCTGGATGTTGTTGATAAAAGGCTTTCGCTTTGCATAGTAGAGCTTTAACTTGCACTTACAGATGTAGCGACAAACTGTATTTAGTGACAGCGGTTTTCTTAAGTGTTCCTGAGCCCATGTGGTGATATCCTTTAGAGATTGATGTCGGTTTTTGATACAGTGCTGTCTGAGGGATCAAAGGTCACGGTCATTAAATGTTGGTTTACGGCCGTGTCGCTTACGTGGAGTGCTTTCTCCAGATTCTCTGAACCTTTTGATGATATTATGGACCGTAGATGTTGAAATCCCTAAATTTCTTGCAATTGCACTTGAGAAACGTTTTTCTGAAACTGTTTGACAATTTGCTCACGCAGTTGTGGACAAAGGGGTGTACCTCGCCCCATCCTTTCTTGTGAAAGACTGAGCATTTTTTGGGAAGCTGTTTTTATACCCAATCATGGTACCCACCTGTTCCCAATTAGCCGGCACACCTGTGGGATGTTCCGAAGTGTTTGATGAGCATTCCTCAACTTTATCAGTATTTATTGCCACCTTTCCCAACTTCTTTGTCTCATGTTGCTGGCATCAAATTCTAAAGTAAATGATTATTTGCACAAAAAAAATATATATATTTATCAGTTTGAACATCAAATATCAAATATGTTGTCTTTGTAGCATATTCAACTAAAGATGGGTTGAAAATGATTTGCAAATCTTTGTAATCCGTTTATATTTACATATAACACAATTTCCCAACTCATATGGAAACAGAGTTTGTGTATATATATATGGGCAGGGAGAATTCACATTCAGTGGGACGCCAGTGACAATGCTGACTATGAGAAACCTTGGAGAGGACCTCAGATGTGGGCAACCCCCCCCCTCTAGGGGACCGAAAGCAATGGATGTCGAGCGGGTCTAACATGATACTGTGAAAGTTCAATCCATAGTGGCTCCAAGACAGCAGTGAGAGTCCCGTCCACAGGAAACCTTCTCAAGCGGATCAGCAGCGTAGAGATGTCCCCAACCGATACAGGCGAGCGGTCCATCCTGGGTCCCGACGAGCTGTCCATCCTGGGTCTCGACTCTGGACAGTCAGTACTTCATCCATGGTCATCGGACCGGACCCCCTCCACAAGGGAGGGGGGGACATAGGAGAAAGAAAAGAAGCGGCAGATCAACTGGTCTAAAAAGGAGGTCTATTTAAAGGCTAGAGTATACAGATGAGTTTTAAGATGAGACTTAAATGCTTCTACTGAGGTAGCATCTCGAACTGTTACCGGGAGGGTATTCCAGAGTACTGGAGCCCGAACGGAAAACGCTCTATAGCCCGCAGACTTTTTTTGAGCTCTAGGAATCACTAATAAGCCGGAGTCTTTTGAACGCAGATTTCTTGCCGGGACATACGGTACAATACAATCGGCAAGATAGGCTGGAGCTAGACCGTGTAGTATTTTATACGTAAGTAGTAAAACCTTAAAGTCACATCTTAAGTGCACAGGCAGCCAGTGCAGGTGAGCCAGTACAGGCGTAATATGATCAAACTTTCTTGTTCTTGTCAAAAGTCTAGCAGCCGCATTTTGTACCAACTGTAATCTTTTAATGCTAGACATGGGGAGACCCGAAAATAATACGTTACAGTAATCGAGACGAGACGTAACAAACTCATGGATAATGATCTCGGCGTCTTTAGTGGACAAAATGGAGCGAATTTTAGCGATATTACGGAGATGAAAGAAGGCCGTTTTAGTAACGCTTTTAATGTGTGACTCAAAGGAGAGAGTTGGGTCGAAGATAATACCCAGATTTTTTACAGAGTCACCTTGTTTTATTTTTTGGTTGTCAAATGTTAAAGTTGTATTATTAAATAGAGGTCGGTGTCTAGCAGGACCGATAATCAGCATTTCCGTTTTTTTGGCATTAAGTTGCAAAAAGTTAGCGGACATCCATTGTTTAATTTCATTAAGACACGCTTCCAACTGACTACAGTCCGGCGTGTTGGTCAGCTTTAGGGGCATGTAAAGTTGGGTGTCATCAGCATAACAGTGAAAGCTAATACCGTATTTGCGTATGACGTCACCTAGCGGCAGCATGTAGATGTTGAAGAGTACAGGGCCAAGGACCGAACCCTGGGGAACTCCACACGTTACCTTAACATAGTCCGAGGTCACACTGTTATAGGAGACGCACTGCATCCTATCAGTAAGATAAGAGTTAAACCATGACAGGGCTGAGTCTGACATACCAATTCGTATTTTGATACGCTCTAATAAAATATTATGATCGACGGTATCGAAAGCAGCGCTAAGATCGAGGAGCAGCAACATAGATGACGCATCAGAGTCCATCGTTAGCAATAGATCATTAGTCAATTTTGCGAGGGCTGTCTCAGTCAAGTGATTTGCCCTGAAACCGGATTGAAAGGTTTCACATAGATTGTTAAACGCTAAGTGCTCATTTAGCTGCTCTGCAACAATTTTTTCGAGGATTTTCGAAATAAAGGGAAGGTGAGACACCGGTCGGTAGTTTACCATGAGGTCAGGATCGAGGTTAGGTCTTTTAAGGAGAGGATGAATAACCGCTTTTTTGAATGCAACGGGAACAGTGCCCGAGGAAAGTGATAAGTTTATAATATTTAGCACTGATGGACCTAATAATACAAAAATCTCCTTGATAAGTTTCCCAGGAAGTGGGTCAAGTAAACATGTTGTTTGTTTTATTCCATTTACACGTTGTAACAATCCTTCTAATGTTATTTCATCAAAACGAGAGAAACTATTTTGGATATTTGCAGTATCCGCCGTATATACAATCGTATCTGTGTTACTATAACCCCGTTGTAGCTGGGACGCATTGTCTTTAATCTCCTTTCTAATAAGTTCAATTTTCTTATTAGAGAACTTCATAAAGTCATCTGCCGAATGGGTGGAGCTAATGGAAGGAGTCCCTTGTTGGGTTAGCGATGCTACTGTACTAAACAAAAATTTTGGATCGTTTTTATTAATGCGGATGAGATTTGAGTAATAATGAGTTTTAGCTAAGGTAAGCATGCGTTTATAAGTTATTAAACTATCACTCCATGCTTGATGGTGCACCTTAAGTTTAGTCGTGCGCCATTTGCGTTCCAGCTTTCTACATAATAATTTCTGAGCTCTAGTTTCTTCAGTAAACCATGGCGTACGCCTTTTTGGAGCCTTTTTTAACTTCAGCGGTGCTATACTATCAATGGTTTCGCGCAGGGCGTTGTTAAAGTTGTTAGTGAGGTTATCAATAGAGCCCACTTACTTTGGGAACGGTGCCATTACCGAGTCGTCGTTGTGGCAGCATTAATGTTGCGGCTGCTATAGCAGTTATTATTATTATTAGCTTGCCGAACATGAGTCTGAACTTCGAATTTTATAAGGTAATGATCGGACATTACTTTAGTATACGGGAGTATCATAACTTTGGAGACGGTGATACCTCTGACAAGCACTAGGTCTATCGTATTACCGCTGCGATGCGTCGGTTCATTTATTATTTGTGTAAGACCACAGCTATCAATTATAGTCTGGAGCGCCACGCACGGTGGGTCCAATGGGGTATTCATATGGATATTAAAGTCCCCCATTATAATTATATTATCGGCGTGCGTCACTAGATCAGCAATAAACTCTGAGAATTCACTAATAAAGTCCGAATAGGGCCCTGGGGGGCGGTAGATAACGGCCAGGCACAGAGGCAGAGGTGTGGCAGACTTCATAGAAAGCACCTCAAACGATTTATATTTATTATTTAAGTTAGGACTAAAGTTAAAGTTTTCGTTGTATATTAGTGCGACAACCCCTCCCCTTTTGAGGTGACGGGCAATATGCGCATTCGTAGAGTTAGGAGGGGATGCCTCATTTATCGCAAAAAAGTCGTCTGGTTTAAGCCAGGTTTCGCTAAGACCGATGACGTTAAGGTTGTTGTCTCTAATGACCTCATTGACTAATAACGTTTTGGGAGACAAATATCTGATGTTTAGAAAGCCCATATTATAGGTAGTGGGCTGTTTTAAGGAGTTGTTGATAAAATTATCCGTAGTAGCAATATTAATAATGTTGCGTTTATTATGCGCAGTGTACTTAAAATAATTACGACCATATCTAGGAATTGATATGACGGGAATTTTCAGATTGTCTACTTGGCGCTGCGATAAACTGAACGCATCATAATTTGCCACCTCAGTAGAACGCATGTCTAACTCTGACGTAGTCATAGACACAGTAGAAAAAACATTTTGTGAGTTGTGTATTATTCTACGAAAATTGCTATGTGTACAGGGATCATCCAGCCTGGCGCTGGCTAGTTCTAACTTAACTGACTCCATACCCAGGCTAGCAGGCTCTGTAATTGCCTGTGACCGGGCTTGCTCTAGTGCAGTTAGTCAAATGTGGCTCAATGCGAAGTCTATGTTCCGAAACAAGAGGATAGCGCCTTCCTGGTTAGGGTGAAGGCCGTCTCTCCTCAGCAAGCCAGGTTTGCCCCAGAAAGAGGGCTAATTATCAATAAACGTAAATCCCTGTTGTCTGCAGAAGCTATCCAGCCACCTGTTAAGAGAGACTAATCTGCTATATCTCTCATCATTGCCTCTCCCAGGCAGGGGGCCAGAGACAATTACTCGATGCCTGGACATCTTTCTGGCGAGATTACAAGTATTATGTATATATATAAAATGTTATATAATATGTATATATATAAAATGTCTATATATATATATATATATATATATATATATATATATATATATATATATATATATATATATATATATATATACGTGTGTGTGTGTGTGTGTGTGTATAAATATGTGTGTGTATATATATATATATATATATATATATATATATATATATATATATGTATATGTGTGTATATATAACTATATATGTATATGTGTGTATATATGTATATGAATTTTTGTGTATATATGTATATATGTATCTATACATACAGTGGGGCAAAAAGTATTTAGTCAGCCACCGATTGTGCAAGTTCTCCCACTTAAAATGATGACAGATGTCTTTAATTTTCATCATAGGTACACTTCAACTGTGGGAGACAGAATAGGGGAAAAAAATCCAGGAATTCACATTGTAGGAACTTTAAAGAATTTATTTGTAAATTATGGTGGAAAATAAGTATTTGGTCAACCATTCAAAGCTCTCACTGATGGAAGGAGGTTTTGGCTCTAAATCTCACGATACATGGCCCCATTCATGCTTTCCTAGTAGCTATAAAGACAAGATATTTGATGTTCAAACTCATAAACTTTATTTTTTTTGCAAATAATAGTTTACTTAGAATTTCATGGCTGCAACATGTGCCGAAGTAGTTGGGAAAGGGCATGTTTAACACTGTGTTACATCACTTTTTCTCTTAACAACACTCAATAAACGTTTGGGAACCGAGGATACTAATTGTTAAAGCTTTGAAAGTGGAATTCTTTCCCATTCTTGTTTTATGTAGAACTTCAGTCGTTAAACAGTCCGGGGTGTTCGCTGTCGTATTTTATGCTTCATAATGCGCCACACATTTTCGACGGTAGACAGGTCTGGACTGCAGGCGGGCCAGGGAAGTACCCGCACTCTTTTACTACGAAACCACGCTGTTGTAACACGTGGCTTGGCATTGTCTTGCTGAAATAAGAAGGGGCGTCCATAAGAACGTTGCTTGGATGACAACATATGTTGCTTCAAAACCTGTATGGACTATTCAGCATTAATGGTGCCTTCACAGATGTGTAAGTTACCCATGCCTTGGGCACTAATGCACCCCAAACCATCACAGATGCTGGCTTTTGAACTTTGCGCCTATAACAATCCAGATGGTTATTTTCCTCTCTGTTCTGGAAGAAACCACGTCCACAGTTTCCAGATATAATTTGAAATGTGGACTTGTCAGACCACAGAACATTTTTCCACTTTACATCAGTCCATCTTAGATGAGCTCAGCCCAGCGAAGCCGGCGGCGTTTCTTGGTGTTGTTGATAAATGGGTTTCGCTTTGCATAGTAGAGTTTTAACTTGCACTTACAAATGAAGCAACCAACTGTAGTTACTGACAGTGGTTTTATGAAGTGTTCCTGAGCCCATATGGTGATATCCTTTACACAATGATGTCGGTTTTTGATGCAGTACCACCTGAGGGACCGAAGGTCCGTTATATCATCGCTTACGTGCGGTGATTTCTCCAGATTTTCTGAACTTTTTTATGATTTTACAGACCGTAGATGGTACAAGTCCTAAATTCCTTGCAATAGCTCATTGAGAAATGTTGTTCTAAAACTGTTGGACAATTTGCTTACAAATTGGTGACCCTCGCCCCATCCTTGCTTGTGAATTACTAAGCATTTCATGGAAGCTGCTTTTATACCCAATCATGGCACACACCTGTTCCCAATTAGCCTGCACACCTGTGGGATGTTCCAAATAAGTGTTTGATGAGCATTCCTCAACTTTATCAGTATTTATTGCCACCTTTCCCAACTTCTTTGTCACATTTTGCTGGCATCAAATTCTAAAGTTAATGATTATTTGCAAAAAAAAAAATATCAGTTCGAACATCAAATATTTTGTCTTTGTAGCATATTCAACTGAATATGGGTTGAAAATGATTTGCAAATCATTTTATTTCGTTTATATTTACATTTAACACAATTTCCCAACTCATATGAAAACAGGGTTTGTAAATGAAAACATTACGCTAACCTGGAAATATTATGTTTACTTCACTTGTGTAAAGATTTTTTTTTAAATTAAGGAATATTTTTACATTAAAATCCAGAAAATTAATTTATAAAATGTATTCAATGTATAAAAGTCTTCCAAATTTTATAACCAATAATAATTTAAGTATGTTTAAGGCATTTTCAAATTAATCCTTTATTGAAAAAATGAACGCCCAAATGCAAGTTTCCTGTTAACTATTTCTATTTACTATGAAAAATAGATGATGGTAGGTATGAACTTTGACCCCGGGTCTATTGCGTTTTTGGAGTTTACATTCAAAAATTAAATGCTCTGGTATTAAACAAATGAATCAACTTTTTCTAATAGATTCTTGAAAAGAAGTACAACTGACCCGAGCTACAGTATGTGTCAACATGAATAATTCAAAATAAAATGCTCAAATATATGAAACAAATTCTAAAACGTTCAATTGTGGTGATGCTACTCTATGCGGACAAAGTTGAAAACTTTGCTGATAATTATTAGTCTCTGTGAAAACCCCCAAAAAGCAAAACGTCGACGACTGATTAGCATCAGTGGGAATTCTCGACGCCGACTGTTTCCGCTCGGGCACGCGTAAATAAAACGGCGGAAAATTGCTTACTAACAAGTACATGATGCTTTGACATGTCCCCGTTGTTTTTGCTCATTTGGGTCCCGCTGTAGACAACAAGCGACGTGTCACTGCT
This sequence comes from Nerophis ophidion, assembly GCF_033978795.1. NCBI lineage: Eukaryota > Metazoa > Chordata > Actinopteri > Syngnathiformes > Syngnathidae > Nerophis > Nerophis ophidion. The sequence goes on along the minus strand of NC_084625.1, from coordinate 19,852,555 downwards.
GATTGTTTTACAATGCTGAACAGTAAACAACGTGTCCCGTCGCGAGCTCCCAAATGACCAATTAAGGACATTTTGTCTTGGAAGTTCATCCAAATGAAGTCAGGCTGAACAGATGGAATATTCTTTCTGATTCCGAACAGAGGACTCCTTCTACTTTGAAAGGAGGCTCGCTTGCTGTCTCTGACACTTTATACCGATAAAATATAAGATTGTCCATTAAAAAGTGTGTGTATATATATATATATATATATATATATATATATATATATATATATATATTTTTATATACATATTTTGTAAGAACTTTTGTGTTTTATATGGAAAAAAAAAACTAACTGGCGATATCAATGACATTCAACAAAAAAGGCCATTAAACAAATTATGTTTTTTACTTATTTTTGTCTGAAAAAGAAACTTCAAAACAAATGTTGTACTTATTTGTAGCTGTAACATTTTTTTTTTAACATAATAAAGCACAAAACATTTTTGAGGTAGCGACAAAATGGAAGTGCGTACAAAACTTTACGACAAAAAAACTATCTTAGAATATTTTACTTAGTTTTTGACGGTTTTCTTTTACTCGTATCAGCTGAAAAACATACACAAATACTTCGGTTCCAGTAAAAACAAAACACAAAATTGGAAGATGAATTATTTCATTAAACGCCAAATATTCAAATTTTTATAATTTCCTAACCATGTCACTACCCTACAAAAAAACACATATCTCCGCAAAAAATTATTGGATCCACTTTTTTTTACCCTACATCATCACTTTCAGACATTGTTTGTCCAGGGTGTACACCGCCTTCCCCCTAAAAGCAGCTGGCTTGGACTTATATCCGAGAGGGACAAGTGGTAGAAAACAAATGATTGGATGTATCCATCCATCCATTTTCTACCGCTTATTCCCTTTTGGGGTCGCGGGGGGCGCTGGCGCCTATCTCAGCTACAATCGGGCGGAAGGCGGGGTTGATTGGATGTATATATATATATATATATATATATATATATATATATATATATATATATATATATATATATATATGGTGTGGGAAGAAATCGATTCGAATCGAATCGTTTACGTTGCGCGATTCAGAATCAATTCTCATTTTTAAAAAATTGATTATTTTTTTAAATCAATCCAACAAACCACTACACAGCAATACCATAACAATGCAATCCAATTCCAAAACCAAACTTGACGCAGCAACACTCAGAACTGCAATAAACAGAGCAATTGAGAGGAGACACAAACACGACACAGAACAAACCAAAAGTTGTGAAACAAAAATGAATATTATCAACAACAGTATCAATACTAGTTATAATTTCAGCATAGCAGTGATTAAAAATCCCTCACTGACATTATCATTAGATATTAGTAAAAAAAAAAAAAAAGAACATTAGTGTCACAGTGGCTTACACTTGCATCGCATCTCATAAGCTTGACAACACACTGTGTCCAATGTTTTCACAAAGATAAAATAAGTCATATTTTTGGTTTGTTAAATAGTTAAAACATAATTGCAATCAGTTGATAAAACATTGTCCTTTACAATTATAAAAGCTTTTTTAAAATAAATCTACTACTCTGCTAGCATGTCAGCAGACTGGGGTAGATCCTGCTGAAATCCTATGTATTGAATGAATACAGAATCGTTTTGAATCGGAAAAATATCGTTTTTGAACCGAGAAACGAATCGAATCGAAAAAAATCGATATATTATCGAATCGTGACCCCAAGAATCGATATTGAATCGAATTGTGGGACACCCAAAGATTCACAGCCCTAATATATATATATATATATATATATATATATATATATGTATATATATGTATATATATATATTTATTTATATATATATATATATATATACACACATATATATATATATGTATTTATATATTTATTTATATATATATATATATATATATATATATATATATATGAATATATATATATATATATATATATATATATATATGTATATGTGTGTGTGTGTGTGTGTGTGTGTATGCATACACATATATTATTTGCTTGCATGGATAGGTTGATTGGCAACACTAAATTGGCCCTAGTGTGTGAATGTTGTCTGTCTATCTGTGTTGGCCCTGCGATGAGGTGGCGACTTGTCCAGGGTGTACCCCGCCTTCCGCCCGATTGTAGCTGAGATAGGCGCCAGCGCCCCCCGTGACCCCAAAAGGGAATAAGCGGTAGAAAATGAATGGATGGATGGATGAATAACATTTGCTTAAGAAAATACCCTAATATTTGGATACAAATGCGTGTCATACGTTTTCTAAATATTTGATTTTCTCAAAACTTGGGTACAGTAAGAATTAAGTGCAGAGATATTACTATTTTTTGTATTAAATTGAAAAGCTTTCTGCTCAACTTAACAGAATAAAAAAAAGATATATTTATTTAACAGGAATGTGTCCTGCTTAACTTAAAACAGAATAAATTCAGTGTGCACCTTTGTGATAGAGCAGGTCTGCAACTTCCATCAGTATGAAAACTACTGTGACAAAAAGAGAGGTAAGATTGATGTGTATATAATATGACTGGCAGCATTTCAATTGTGCTTTATTTATGCAGGAGATCTCCTCTCAGTGAGGCCATGGTTTTTTTGCTATGGTTTGTAATTTATCATTAAATAAAAGTATCACACACACTCATAGCTCATGAAAGTGGAATAAATGACACGCCACTAATTCTTAAACTACAAAACTCTTATCTGAAAGGCGCAAACTTGATGTGTAATACTATTATAGAATGCCGACGTGTGCTGGACCTCGGACCAACCGCATTAGAAACGAAACAAACTCTCTCACATACATAATGCGCTTAATGCAACCATAGACAGCAGAACAGTTGTATTTCAACTTTTATACACTTAACTTCAGTTATTTGCTGCACTGACAAGATGCCTGCTCGATGCGTGTTGGCGACTGTGGCAAAACTGCCGAGTCCAAACTGATGCGTGACGTCACAATTTACCTCTTTCTTTTACAGGGCGCACCAACCTGGGAACATGAAAACAAAATAATCGCCTCTGTTGGCCACTTACGGTATTTTTCGGACTATAAGGCGCACTTTAAAACATTTCATTTTCTCAAAATTCAACAGTGCGGCTTATAACCCGCTGCGCCTAATGTACGGAATAATTTTGGTTGTGCATACCGACCTCAAAGCTATTTTATTTGGTACGTGGTGAAATGAGTAGATGGCAGTCACACATAAGAGATAAGTGTAGACTGCAATATGATGGTAGTCACACATAAGAGATGTGTGTAGACTGCAATATGACTCAAGAAAACAACACCAAAATTGTATATGTTCCATTGAAAATGTAGAAACATTTTTCAAACATTTTTTGTACGACTTTTATGAAGCTATGAAGCTACACTTGATGTGCTTCAACATACGAGTATTATTATGGTGTGTGTGTAAAAGGTAAGACATAATATCTGGCGTTTTGTTTCGCAATATTATGCAAAAGCAACTTTTCTTACCTTCTGGTACCTGCTGATGTGTATTTGGGATCTGCATAAGTCTTGAAAATTTGCGTCCGCCACGGTAGTCCGTAGTCGATAAGCTTCTTTTTTTCCTCCATCTTCTTGTTATGGGACATTCATCCTCCGCTGTTGCCATTTCTAATATAAAGTAGTGTAAAGGTCTTACTCATATCTGTCAGTAAACTCGCTATCAAAGTGCTAAAACAGTCCGGTGTGGTGAGTTTACATTATTCACCCAAGGAACTTTAGTTGTTAGAGCGTTCCAGTCAGACGGTTTTTCATGGGACGCATCTCCTGTGTTGTTGTTTCCAGATGAGGAAATAACATTATTCTCCGTGCGTCGGCTAATTACAAATATATTCCATAACCTCAAACATGTCTTTTTCAAAGCCTGCAGTGACGGGAAAGGTTAGTGGTGAGCAAAGGATGAGGGGATGCTGCGCTGTTATTGATTTGAGTAACGTCTGAATGTCATTTATCCGGCGTCCTTTAGAAATATTTGTAGTTTTCATCGTGTGAGGCAATGCGAATTAAACAATAAAAAAAAACAAATAACGGTTTGAATTAGTCCAGGTTATCGGGGACAGTTATTACTGACGGACAGGTGTCGCGGTGTGACTGCAGCCAGGCACGTAAGAAAACCCTCGTCTTCATGGCTACGTTTCTGTCGCTTTTACTCATTTATCGCTTTTCCACCGATGCAGCGGTAGGCAACCCAAAACGTTGAAAGAGCCATTCTGGACGCAAATAACACAACGCTGTCAAGCGCCATTCATATAAAACTTGCGTGCCGCACCAACATTAAAATTTCATATCAAGGTGGGGGCCGCAAAACAACGTCAAGTGGGCCGCAATTGGCCCGCAGGTAACATGTCTGAGACCCTTTGGTATAAACCATGTATATTAAGTTTGAAAGTCATTGTTTTTAGGGCTATGAAGACAAGGCAATCATTTTCCCGTGATGGACAGGAAGAGCAGGTTGTAACGAGGTTAATTTGATCATTTGCACTGTCAAACGTGCACATTGCACAAATGGGTGCACATTTCTGATTAATATGACACGGTGCGTCGCGAGCTGCGAGAGTTCTAATGTCCCGACTCAGGTGGTTGGAACCGCGTTTTATGAGCACCCGGCTCGCGGGAACATAATGCGACCGCCTCGGTGCGTGCCGTGCTTAACATCGTGAGACGGCGGCTCGTTGTCATCCTGTCACGCCGCCGTGTACACACGCCGCGCACGCCGCTACCGGAGGTCTTCTGGAAATAGCAAGAAGGAGGAGGAGGGCCTATTAGTTGTAATGAATGGCTGCCAGCCGGAGGGTGAGATCCTCACACGGCGGATGTCATGTCGACGTCTTCTCTGACAGGAGAAAATTGACCGTAGAGCGTGTGCGGCGTACGGTCCATCTTTACCCAGCGCTAATTGATGGGTGTAAAAGTAAAGGTTCCTATAGTAAATCAATCACCGTGGCTGCTACTGTTATCGCCATGATAGATGTGCACTGCAAAAACTGAAATCGAAGTAAGATTAAATTTCTCAAATAAGGGTGATACATGCTTATTTTCTGTCTGATAAGATAATTCTTCTCACTATGCAGATTTTATGTTAGAATCTTTTACTTGTTTTAAGTATTTTGGTCCTAAATGATCTCAGTAAGATATTACAGCTCGTAGCTGAGATTTTATGACCTATATTGAATAAAACATGCTTGAAACTGTCAGTTTGTTGTTGTCGAACCCCAAGATGCAGAGAACAAGAAAACGTGATTTAATAAAAATACAAAGACAAAAACAAACAAACTGTTTAAACAAAAAGAGCGCAAGTGGGCGGATAACAAATTAAGGGTCTTTAGCATGGAAGCTAGCAAGAAACAAAAAGGGGCCTAGCGTGGAAGCTAGCGGGTAGCAAACAGGAATACAGGAGTCGTTACTTGTAGAGTGAAAACAAAACGGAAGCAGGGAACAAAAAACAGTAAGCTACAAACAGATACCGAACGATAGCTTACCGCTATGCTGCAGTGACTCGACATGAAACGACACGACAGGAGCGACAATACGGAAGTCATCGACAAGACAATACAATAATCCAGCAGTGACTGGAGGGGAAGACAGGTCTAAATAGGAGCGGACTGATTGACAACAGGTGTGGCCAGGTGCCAATCAGCCGCAGCTGAGGGGGAACACAGCACTCAGGGAGAAAGACAGGAAACACTACACACACAGAGGAAACAAAGACAAATGCAGAAGAAAAAACTAAAACATTATCAAACTGTCAGAGGCAAGCCTGACAGAAACTAGAACATCAAGTGTTGCAAAGCTGTTTCATCAACGCTCACAAGTATAAAACTACTTTTTGAAATAATAATTTCTTATTTCAAGCATGAAAAAAAAAATCATGACCGCCAAATGGACTTTGCGTTTTTATTTTCAATGAAACAATAGAAACTATGTACTCATATAGTAGTAAAGTTGGCACAGTACAGCAAACTGACAGTTAATATTTAAACATTTAACATGTGACATTTCAAACAATTTTGAACAGAAATAGTTCATGCACATTCAGATAAATTCTTCAAAATTACACTTACAAATTTTTTCGCCGGAAACCGGGCTGTATTTATGCGCACTAATTGACCTGAAGACCATGCACTTGGCGCGATGATGTCATGTTATTGTCATGATATTCCAAGATGGCGGCGCCCGGACGGGCTGCAACATTACGGAGCTCCTGCTAAAGATGGAACATTTGGCAGAAATACCGGACAATTCTACGAACTTTATGGCTGGCTCACATCGTGGTCACTCCGTGATCACGTACGACCGCCAGACACTTCTGGATGTGGACATATCGGGCCGTTTTGGACTGATAGACGCGTGCGTGCTAAACGTGCTAACTAGCATGGGAATACGTCGGCGGCTATATCCAGCGGCCTGTGAAGCAACGGAGTCTAGTAGCAGCGGGGGCCGTCTACGGAGCAGACGCCAGCGGTGTGATCGGAAACGCGGATGTCGAGCGGGGCTAAAAACAAAGCAGAAGGCTAATCCCCACAGAACACCACTTCCCTCCACCCTGAAGCCGGATTTAAATGGAAAATGCGAGACTACTGGTCTGGGTAAGGAGTCAGTTAAATTAGAACAAGTTTTTTCTGCTTTGAGTGTTTCAGAGTTGGACATGTGTTTTACCGAGGTGGCTAACCATGATGCGTGCAGTTTATCAAAGCAACAAACAAACAATCGGAAAATCCCCGTTACTGAGGTGGCTAACCATGATGCGTGCAGTTTATCAAAGCAACAATCAAACAATCGGAAAATTCCTGTCGTATCAATTCCTAGATATGGTCGTAAGTTTACTAAATGCGCTGGGCATAATAAACACAACATTATTAATATTGCTACTACGGATAATTTGATCAAAAATTCCCTGAAACAGCCCACTAGCTATAATATAGGTTTTTTAAACATAAGATCATTGTCTCCCAAAACGTTATTAGTTAATGATATTATCAGAGACAACAATCTTAACGTCATCGGTCTCAGCGAAACCTGGCTTAAACCAAACGACTTTTTTGCGCTAAATGAGGCATGTCCTCCTAACTTTACACATGCGCATATTGCCCGTCCGCTTAAAAGGGGTGGGGGGGTCGCACTAATATACAACGAAAACTTTAACCTTAGTCCTAACATAAATAATAAATATAAATCGTTTGAGGTCCTTACTATGAGGTCTGTCACACCGCTGCCTCTACACCTGGCTGTTATTTACCGCCCCCCAGGGCCCTATTCGGACTTTATCAATGAATTCTCAGAGTTCGTTGCTGATCTAGTGACACACGCCGATAATATAATCATAATGGGGGACTTTAATATCCATATGAATACCCCATTGGACCCACCGTGCGTAGCGCTCCAGACTGTAATTGATAGCTGTGGTCTCACACAAATAATAAATGAACCCACGCATCGCAACGGTAATACGATAGACCTAGTGCTTGTCAGGGGTATCACCGTTTCCAAAGTTACGATACTCCCGTATACTAAAGTATTGTCCGATCATTACCTTATAAAATTCGAGGTTCAGACGCATGCTCGTCAAACTAATAATAATAATAACTGCTATAGCAGCCGCAACATTAATACAGCCACAACGACAACTCTTGCTGACCTACTGCCCTCGGTAATGGCACCATTCCCAAAGTATGTGGGCTCTATTGATAACCTCACTAACAACTTTAACGACGCCCTGCGCGAAACCATTGATAACATAGCACCGCTAGAGTTAAAAAAGGCTCCAAAAAAGCGCACCCCGTGGTTTACAGAAGAAACTAGAGCTCAGAAATTATTATGTAGAAAGCTGGAACGCAAATGGCGCACGACTAAACTTGAGGTGCACCATCAAGCATGGAGTGATGGTTTAATAACTTATAAACGCATGCTTACCTTAGCTAAAGCTAAATATTACTCAAATCTCATCCACCGTAATAAAAACGATCCTAAATTTTTGTTTAGTACGGTAGCATCGCTAACCAAACAAGGGACCCCTTCCAGTAGCTCAACCCACTCAGCTGATGACTTTATTCAATTCTTTAGTAAGAAAATTGAAGTCATTAGAAAGGAGATTAAAGACAATGCATCCCAGCTACAACGGGGTTCTATTAACACTGATACGATGGTATATACGGCGGATACTGCCCTCCAAAATAGTTTCTCTCGTTTTGAGGAAATAACATTAGAGGAATTGTTACAACGTGTAAATGGAATAAAACAGACAACATGTTTACTTGACCCTCTTCCTGGGAAACTGATCAAGGAGCTCTTTGTATTATTAGGTCCATCAGTGCTAAATATTATAAACTTACCACTCTCCTCGGGCACTGTTCCCCTAGCATTCAAAAAAGCGGTTATTCATCCTCTTCTTAAAAGACCTAACCTCGATCCTGACCTCATGCTAAACTACCGACCTGTGTCTCACCTTCCCTTTATTTCAAAAATCCTCGAAAAAATTGTTGCGGAGCAGTTAAATGAACACTTAGCGTCTAACAATCTATGTGAAACTTTTCAATCCGGTTTCAGGGCAAATCACTCCACGGAGACAGCCCTCGTAAAAATGACTAATGATCTTTTGCTAACGATGGATTCTGATGCGTCATCTATTTTGCTGCTCCTCGATCTTAGCGCTGCTTTCGATACCGTCGATCATAATATTTTATTAGAACGTATCAAAACACGAATTGGTATGTCAGACTTAGCCCTGTCTTAGTTTAACTCTTATCTTACTGATAGGATGCAGTGTGTCTCCCATAACAATGTGACCTCGGACTACGTTAAGGTAACGTGTGGAGTTCCCCAGGGTTCGGTCCTTGGCCCTCCACTCGTCAGCATCTACATGCTGCCGCTAGGTGACATCATACGCAAATACGGTATTAGCTTTCACTGTTATGCTGATGACACCCAACTCTACATGCCTCTAAAGCTGACCAACATGCCGGATTGTAGTCAGCTGGAGGCGTGTCTTAATGAAATTAAACAATGGATGTCCGCTAACTTTTTGCAACTCAACGCCAAAAAAACGGAAATGCTGATTATCGGTCCTGCTAGACACCGAACTCTATTTAATAATACAACTCTAACATTTGACAACCAAACAATTAAACAAGGCGACTCAGTAAAGAATCTGGGTATTATCTTCGACCCAACTCTCTCCTTTGAGGCACACATTAAAAGCGTTACTAAAACGGCCTTCTTTCATCTCCGCAATATCGCTAAAATTCGCTCCATTCTGTCCACTAAAGACGCTGAGATCATTATCCATGCGTTTGTTACGTCTCGCCTCGACTACTGTAACGTATTATTTTCGGGTCTCCCCATGTCTAGCATTAAAAGATTACAGTTGGTACAAAATGCGGCTGCTAGACTTTTGACAAGAACAAGAAAGTTTGATCACATTACGCCTGTCCTGGCTCACCTGCACTGGCTTCCTGTGCACTTAAGATGTGACTTTAAGGTTTTACTACTTACGTATAAAATACTACACGGTCTAGCTCCATGCTATCTTGCCGATTGTATTGCACCATATGTCCCGGCAAGAAATCTGCGTTCAAAGGACTCCGGCTTGTTAGTGATTCCCAAAGCCCAAAAAAAGTCTGCGGGCTATAGAGCGTTTTCCGTTCGGGCTCCAGTACTCTGGAATGCCCTCCCGGTAACAGTTCGAGATGCCACCTCAGAAGAAGCATTTAAGTCTCACTTTAAAACTCATTTGTATACTCTAGCCTTTAAATAGACTCCCTTTTTAGACCAGTTGATCTGCCGTTTCTTTTCTTTTTCTTCTATGTCCCACTCTCCCTTGTGGAGGGGGTCCGGTCCGTTCCGGTAGCCATGTACTGCTTGCCTGAGTATCGGCTGGGGACATCTCTGCGATGCTGATCCGCCTCCGCTTGGGATGGTTTCCTGCTGGCTCCGCTGTGAACGGGACTCTCGCTGCTGTGTTGGATCCGCTTTGGACTGGACTCTCGCGACTGTGTTGGATCCATTGTGGATTGAACTTTCACAGTATCATGTTAGACCCGCTCGACATCCATTGCTTTCCTCCTCTCTAAGGTTCTCATAGTAATCATTGTCACCGATGTCCCACTGGGTGTGAGTTTTCCTTGCCCTTATGTGGGCCTACCGAGGATGTCGTGGTGGTTTGTGCAGCCCTTTGAGACACTAGTGATTTAGGGATATATAAGTAAACATTGATTGATTGATTGATGTTATCGATGGAAAAATGCATTTTTTAGACCATAAAATTTGCCTGAGCGGCTAGGAGACCCTGAAAGCGGTGCCTTGTTGCCTTGTTGCCTTTCCATTAAGAAAAATAAATTAGTTTTTAGTGTAAGTTTTCTGGTTTCAAGAAGTGTAATGCCGAGCGCATATCAGTATGTCAAGATAATGGCACTAGCATTTACTGTATTTAAGAAAATTTTTCAGCATTTTGAGCAAAAAGGTCTCATATATTTTTCCTACCAAGAAAAGTGCACTTATTAGTGAAAATATACTTATTATAAGGTATTTTGGGGTTCCTTGAAGTTAGCCAATTTTACTTGTTTCGAAAAGTCTTAACAAGCCAAATTTTCTTTTTCTATTGGAAGATAATTTTGCTTAGTTCAAGTAAAATGCTCCTCATTTTTTTTTTTTTTATTGTTTTTGAACACTGATTTTTTTCAGTGTGTGCGTTCAAATTTATAAAAGTATTTTTTCAACACAGTTAACTTAAAGGCCTACTGAAATTAGATTTTCTTGATGATAGCAGGTCCATTCTATGTGTCATACTTGATCATTTCGCGATATTGCCATATTTTTGCTGAAAGGATTTAGTAGAGAACACCGACCATAAAGTTTGCAACTTTTGGTCGCTAATAAAAAAGCCTTGCCTTTACCGGAAGTAGCAGACGATGATGTCACCCGTGTGAGGGCTCCTCACATCCTCACATTGTTTATAATGTGAGTCTCTAGCATCAAAAGTTATTCGGACCGAGAAAGCGACAATTTCTCCATTAATTTGAGCGAGGATGAAAGATTTGTGGATGAGGAAATTAATAGTGAAGGACTAGAAAAAATCAAATAAAATAAATAAAGGAAAAAAAAATAGCTGATTGCATTGGGAGCAATTTGGATGTTTTTAGACTCATTTACTAGGATAATTCTGGGAAATCCCTTATCTTTCCATTGTGTTGCTAGTGTTTTAGTGAGTTAAATAGTACCTGATTGTCGGAGGGGTGTGTCCATGGATGTGTTGACGCCAGTCTCTGAGGGAAGTCACGGCAGCTGCATTGATGGTGCAAGCTCCGCTGTAAGAGGCGAATTTTTAGCACAATTTTCTCACCAAAACCTGCCGGTTGACAAGTGGTGGGAACCATGTTTGCTTGGCCGCTCTGATCCATAGTAAAGCTTCACCTCCGGGAATTTTAAACAAGGAAATGCAGTGTGTTTGTGTGGCTAAAGGCTAAAGCTTCCCAACTCCATCTTTCTTCTTTGACGTCTCCATTATTAATTGAACAAATTGCAAAAGATTCAGCAACACAGATGTCCAAAATACTGTATAATTGCTTGATGAAAAGAGACGACTTCTAGTCGCAAGTGGTGCTGGCTATTATTTCCCCTCCAACCAATAACATCACTAACACGCGTCATCATTCCGCGACGTTTTCAACAGGAAATTCCGCGGGAAATTAAAAATTGTAGTTTAGTAAACTAAAAAGGCCGTATTGGCCTGTGTTGCAATGTTAATATTTCATCATTGATATATAAACTATCAGACTGCGTGGTCGGTAGTAGTGGGTTTCAGTAGGCCTTTAAAGTACCAATGATTAAAGTTAAAGAACCAATGGTTGTCACACACACTCTAGGTGTGGTGAAATTTGTCCTCTGCATTTGACCCATCCCCTTGATCACCCCCTGGGAAGTGAGGGGAGCAGTGGGCAGCAGCGGTGCCACGCCCGGCAATCATTTATGGTGATTTAATCCCCAATTCCAACCCTTGATGCTGAATGCCAATCATTCATGCAAACACGACAAGTTGAGTTTATACCAAAATGGATACATGGATGATACAGCAGAGGATTGGGAGAATGTCATGTGGTCAGATGAAACCAAAATATAACTTTTTGGTATAAACTCAACTCGTCGTGTTTGGAGTAAAAAGAATACTGAGTTGCATCCCAGGAACACCACACCTACTGTGAAGCTTGGTGGTGGAAACATCATGCTTTGGAGCTGTTTTTCTGCTAAGGGGACAGGACGATTGATCCGTGTTAAGGAAAGAATGAATGGTGCCATGTATCGTGAGATTTTGAGCCAAAACATCCTTCCATCAGTGAGAGCTTTGAATGGTTGACCAAATTGTTATTTTCCACCATAATTTACAAAGAAATTCTTTAAAATTCCAACAATGTGAATTCCTGGATTTTTTTTCACTTTCTGTCTCTCACAGTTGAAGTGTACCTATGATGAAAATTACAGACCTCTGTCATCATTTCAAGCGGGAGAACTTGCACAATCGGTGGGTGACTAAATACTTTTTTGCCCCACTGTATATGGAGTGGATTGACACATAGCTTTATTTCAAGATGTGTAGAGAAGCCTGTGGAAAGCCGGGGTTTATTTTGTGAATGGCATCGAGAAAACCTGAAACGGACCTATCCGTCCATTTTCTACCGCTTATCCCATTCGGGGTCGTGTGTCAGGCTTTACCCTGACAGTTTGTCTATGTTTTAGTTTATTCCTCTGCATTTGTCTGTTTCCTCTGTGTTTAGTATCTCCTGTTTTTATTTCCTGTCTAGTGTTCTTATTTTGTCAGCTTCCTGTCTTGTTCCCTGAGTGCTGTGTTCCTTCTCAGCTGCGGCTGATTGGCACCTGGCTACACCCGTTGCCAATCAGCCTGCTCCTATTTGTACCTGCTTTGTGTTGTGTCAGTTGCTGGATCATTGTATTTTCATTCGGACTTGTCGTTGCCATATGTTGCTCTTGTCGTGTCGATGTGATTCTTTTCAGCTATTACCTGTCATGCTACATTTTGTCCTGGTCGTCGTAGCGGTAAGCTGTTCTTGTTAGCCATTAGCTGTTTTCAGTTTTTCTGTTTGCTACCCACTAGCTTCCATGCTAAAGTTCCTTTTCGTTTTTCTAGCTCCCAGTGCTAGCTCCCTTAGTTTGTTATTCCGCCCACGTGCGTGTTTTTTGTTTATACCCTTTGTTCTTATTCTAATATTTTATATTAAATCATGTTTTCTCATTCAATGCCTGCCTCCATCTCTGCATCTTGGGGTTCATCACCAAATAATTCTGACATCATGATTTTGCTCAATTGTTGGTGCTCATAAACAGGCTCTAGAGGTGCATTATTGTTAGAAAATCATTAAAAAAAAGTCAATAAGCATAATATGGGGCCTTTAATTTTGCTGGGTTTTATCAGACCAATTTACCGGAACTTGGTTGTTTTCTGATAGTGCAGAAAATACCCCATCTGTGTTTTACCTGTTCCACCTGACTTTGGGTTACCCTCGCACTTTTGACCTAATCAGAGAGAGCATCATTGATCCGGCTCTTGTCTCGTGTGCGTCTCGGGAGAGGCAGCGGCCTCATTAGAAGTCTTCATTAGTCAGCTGCAGGGTGCAGGGCCGTGTCATGTCGAAGCCGCGTACAATATCGCCTCTTGTCTGCTCTCAAAGCCTGTTTTCAACAAAGCGCCAGGAAAATGAAGAAACAAGAAGGGTTTTGTTTTTTTGCTGAAAAACAGGGCCGTGTCACCTTTTGACAGTGGGCGCAGCTAGAAGCAGTGCAGCGCGCTGATTTGTTGGACAGAGAATGGCAACATGTGAGGAAGGAAGATGTCCGCCATCACTTCCTCTTCTTTGAAGCTTTAACGACTAAATAAGTCGCAACATCTTGTTTTTTATACATTAGGGCCATTTTTAATCAATCTATACCATACTTGCCAACCTCCAGACTTCCGAAAGTACCCGCACTCTTTTTTTACGAAGACACACTGTTGTAACACGTGCTGAATGAGGCTTGGCATTGTCTTGCTGAAATAAGCAGGGGCGTCCATGAAAAAGACGGCGCTCAGATGGCAGTATATGTGTGACGTCTCCGTGGCATCGTGCGCTAGGGGTGCTTCTTCCAAGATGCAGTCGGGCAATGACACAGCGTACAGGTAAGAAAACAGATTTATTTAACTAAAAAACAGGCTAATAACAAAAACACTGGTGCTAAGGAAATAGGCGAACAAATCTCTACTAGCGTGTGAGCTAGGGAAACAGAAGGTGGCTAAGCGCGGAAGCATTAGCAAGTAAACATGTAGAAAACAAAGAGGCTAGGCGTGAAAACTAGCGAGTACAAAACGGATAATTACCGAAGTCAGGAGTCACGAAGACATCGAAAGGCGTGTAGCAAACTTGACGAGACCAGGACGAGTAAATGAAACAGGTCGGTTAATATAGAGTCACTAATCAAAACCAGGCGTGCAAACAAAGGCAGGTGAACAAATCAAGTCGCCTTGGTGACAAAAGTAAACCAGGAAATGCACAAACTAAGACTCGGAAGCGACCATGAATCAAGAAGATAAACACAAATGACTCAAAACCAAATAATGTAAGATCCGAGCGGCGGATCTTAACAATATGTTTTTCCAAAACCTGTATGTACCTTTCAGCATTAATGGTGCCTTCACAGATGTGTAAGTTACCCATGCCTTGGGCAATAATGCACCCCCATACCATCACAGACGCTGGCTTTTGAACTTTGCGTCGATAACAGTCTGGATGGTTCGCTTACCCCTTTGACACAATGTCGAATATTTCCAAAAACAATTTGAAATGTGGACTCGTCAGACCAAATAAAACTTTTCCACTTTGCATCAGTCCATCTTAGATGATCTCGGGCCCAGAGAAGCCGGCGGCGTTTCTGGATGTTGTTGATAAATGGCTTAATTATGTGATAACGTTGGTGTTCATTTCCAATCTATCAAGATAAGAAAAATAATGATTTTGTTTATGTAGTTTGTTCATTTTCCTTGACTGATGTACTAACATCATGAGGTTTATTAAAATTTTTTTACATGCGTAGTATCACCTACAAAGATACAAATAATTGCTATTGTGACATCTAGTGGACACATTTAGAACAGCTGGGCGATATAGCTCGGTTGGTAGAGTGGCTGTGCCAGCAACTTGAGGGTTCCAGGTTTGATCACACCTTACCCACCTGCTCCCAGTGCCACCAACACTGGTTTAAATGTAATTTAGATATTGGGTTTCACTATGTAAATGTGCTTTGAGTCACTAGAGAAAAGCGCTATATAAATATAATTCACTTCACTGTTTCTTTCATTTAAAAATGTTAGCTATTTTTTTTACTTAACAAAATCATCCCGCGGGCCGGATAAAACCTGTTCGTACTGAGTCGTACGTTGAAACCCCTGCTCTACACTGAACTGGGGTCATTTTTTTTTTTTAACGAACCAGTGACTTGTCCTGAGTGTCGAATGGGAAATTGACAGCTAACGTAGGCTCCAAAGTCCAGCCTGCACCTCGTCAAAGGTAATGTTACAGACATTTAATGAATGAACACGTAGGCCAATTGTTTCAGCCAGTTTATGTGTGGTGTTGGAGTTCCATCCATCCATCCATTTTCTACCGCTTATTCCCTTTCGGGGTCGCGGGGGGCGCTGGCGCCTATCTCAGCTACAATTGGGCGGAAGGCGGGGTACACCCTGGACAAGTCGCCACCTCATCGCAGGGCCAACACAGATAGACAGACAACATTCACACTCACATTCACACACTAGGGCCAATTTAGTGTTGCCAATCAACCTATCCCCAGGTGCATGTCTTTGGAGGTGGGAGGAAGCCGGAGTACCCGGAGGGAACCCACGCATTCACGGGGAGAACATGCAAACTCCACACAGAAAGATCCCGAGCCTGGATTTGAACCCAGGACTGCAGGAACTTCGTATTGTGAGTCAGACGCACTAACCCCTCTGCCACCGTGAAGCCCGGTGTTGGAGTTGTCTGATTGTTTTTTTGTGGCCATGAACGCATCACTGGCTAAAAGAGGAAAGATAGCAGTTGCTGTCAATAAGACATATAGTTTGTTTGTTTTTTGTGTGATAACCACAGAGAGTGAACAGTTTTGCTCGATAGTGGTTTTGTTGCTGATGTTGTTTTGGTGTGGTTACGGCAGTTTTTTCTCAATAACAAGATTGTTGATGCAGACCATCTCATTTTCCTCCTTGAAACGTCTCGGTTGACGTCAACATTGCTTTTAAACATACGACAGAATAAATAGTCGTATGTTTGTTTTGTTTCGAGTTTAGGTTGGGTTTTGGATATGGATTTTGTGCGCTAGATTTTCCGTACGCGGAGAACACGGCAACAGTGCACAATTGCTGATTATTAAGGAGGAACATTGATGCGGGGTCCGTGGACCAAACTTTTTTTTTTTTTAAAAAGCAACCAAGGTTTTTTTAATCCATCCATCCATCATCTTCCGCTTATCAGAGGTCGGGTCACGGGGCCAGCAGCCTAAGCAGGGAAGCCCAGACTTCCCTCTCCCCAGCCACTTCGTCTAGCTCTTCCCAGGGGATCCCGAGGCGTTCCCAGGCCAGCCGGGAGACATAGTCTTCCCAACGTGTCCTGGGTCTTCCTCGTGGCCTCCTACCGGTTGGACGTGCCCCAAACACCTCCCTAGGGAGGCGTTGGGGTGGCATCCTGACCAGATGCCCGAGCCACCTCATCTGGCTCCTCTCGATGTGGAGGAGCAGCGGCTTTACTTTGAGTTCCTCCCGGATGGCAGAGCTTCTCACCCTATCTCTAAGGGAGAGCCCGGCCACCCGGCGGAGGAAACTCATTTCGTCCGCTTGTACCCGTGATCTTATCTTTTCTGTCATGACCCAAAGCTCATGACCATAGGTGAGGATGGGAACGTAGACCGGCCGGTAAATTGAAAGCTTTGCCTTCCGGCTCAGCTCCTTCTTCACCACAATGGATCGATAAAACGTCCGCATTACTGAAGACGCTGCACCGATCCGCCTGTCGATCTCACGATCCACTCTTCCCTCACTCGTGAACAAGACTCCTAGGTACTTGAACTCCTCCACTGGAGGCAGGGTCTCCTCCCCAACCCCGAGATGGCACTCCACCCTTTTCCGGGCGAGAACCATGGACTCAGACTTGGAGGTGCTGATTCTCATTCCAGTCGCTTCACACTCTGCTGCGAACCGATCCAGTGAGAGCTGAAGATCCCGGCCAGATGAAGCCATCAGGACCACATCATCTGCAAAAAGCAGAGACCTAACCCCGCGGCCTCCAAACCGGAACCCCTCAACGCCTTGACTGCGCCTAGAAATTCTGTCCATAAAAGTTATGAACAGAATCGGTGACAAAGGACAGCCTCACTGGAAATGTATCCGACTTACTGCCGGCAATGCGTACCAAGCTCTGACACTGATCATACAGGGAGTGGACCGCCACAATAAGACAGTCCGGTACCCCATACTCTCTGAGCACTCCCCACAGGACTTCCCGAGGGACACGGTCGAATGCCTTCTTTTATTTTGTATTTATTCAAATTTGTTTATTGTATGCTTTGTGGCTTTGTTTGAATTCAGACTCATTCTTATTACTATATATTTTCTCAGTGTATGCATAGTTTATTTGTCATAGAAGCTATGTCTGGGCCCCAGCAGGCTGCGGGGCCCTCAAAATTGTCATTACGCCCCCACCAATTCGAACATCCAAACATTGTGCGTAACAAACTAGTTTGTTTGCCGTGTCTCAGTCTATGAAATCAAATGCCCCAACAAAGAATTCGAAAAAGAAAACTTGTGCTTTAAATGTAATTGTGTTGTATTTACTTACAATGACAATAAAGCTATCTATCCATCCTTTTAATTGCGTACGACTGCAAAATTATGGGACCAAAAGAAAGTTGGTAGTGCCAGTACTTTGATAAAGAAGGTGAGAATTCAATAAATAACTGGGAGCAGCTGAGATTGGCTCCCGCGACCCCAAAAGGGACAAGCGGTAGAAAATATATGGATGGAACTGGGAGCAAAGTACAAAGGAGTGTGTGACGTCTCGGTGGCATTGTGGTGACGAGTTGTTCTCTCGTGGGTGCAGCGGAAGATGGAACACAGCGTGAGGGTAGGGATAAGAATGTATTTATATAATAAAACAAACTAAGAACAAAAACACTTGCACAAAGGCACCAACCAAAAACCAACAGAACTAGCTTGGGAGCTACAAAGAACAAAGGGCGCTAGCGAAACAAACAAAATAGCATATAAGCTAACAAGTATACAAAAATAGATTTACCACAATGTTGGAAGAGCGGCGTCAGCTGTTGTGTGTAGCAAGCAAGAGTCCAAGACTGAATGTCAAACAGAGGCGGGCATATATAGGGAGATAAATAATCAAGGGCAGGTGTGCGTGATCAAAGCAGAGACAGGCGACACTAAATGGGTAACTATGACAACGGAAACAAAACCAGGAAGTGCCACAAAGAACTGAGAAAGACAAATACTATACAGAATGTGATAAACAGAACCAAAAACAGAATATGCCATGATCCAAGACGTGGATCATGACAGTCTGCTTGGCTTTAAATCTGTTAATTTAATTTGTAATTTATTTTTTCTTTCATATTGTTTTCTTCATGTTTAAACCATAATTATTATTATGTATTTCGGTAAGTTGGTTAGTTCTTTAATCAGCAACATCACCCAAAATATTATGGACGGATTTGGAATAAACCTTCAGGAAATGCCAGAAATGGGATAACAGCTGATTAGGTTTTAGGGGTGATCCGGATCAGACCATTTGTTCACTTTACACGACTAAAGCAGTCTGTGTGTCAGTGTCCCCGCCTCCACCCAGTGAGACGAAGAGAGTGGTTGACTGACAAGAGGGTTCACTCCATATATTTTCATTCCACAAAGAGTAAACTCTTTTGCAGCCTGTTTGGATGCGACAGACGAACAATCAATCAATCAACCATCCATCCATCCATTTTCTACCGCTTATTCCCTTTCGGGGTCGCGGGGGGCGCTGGCGCCTATCTCAGCTACAATCGGGCGGAAGGCGGGGTACATCCTGGACAAGTCGCCACCTCATCGCAGGGCCAACACAGATAGACAGACAACATTCACACTCACATTCACACACTAGGGCCAATTTAGTGTTGCCAATCAACCTATCAATGTTTATTTATACAGCCCTAAATCACAAGTGTCTCAAAGGTCTGCACAAGCCACAGCGGCATCCGCGGTTCATCGCCCATATAAGGGCAAGGAAACACTCACAACCCAGTGGGACGTCGATGAGAATGACTATGAGAAACCTTGGAAAGGACCGCAAATGTGGGTAACCCCCCTCCTCGCCTATGGGAGACCGGATGCAATGGACGTTGAGTCGGTCTGACATAATATTGTGAAAGTCCAACAAAAAACACAGACAGGACATCTTAATGCATCCTTTGGTTAATTACCTCCGCCAGGAGGTTATGTGCTTGCTGGGGTTTGTTTGTTTATTTGTCAGTTTGCGAAATAGGTCAAAAAGTCACAAGCAGACTTTGATTTGACCTTCAGGAAATGTCAGAAATGGAGAAAGGAACAACTGGTACGATTTTGGAGGCATAAGTAATTGATGTGAAGTGGAAAATGGGTAGGATTAAATAATCACTGCTTCTTCCTACTCCTGGACATGTAAAGAAAATGTAAAAATGTGATGCATCATTTTGAAACTGTGTATGTTCAATAAAACCTATCTGATCTTTCTAATAAGTTACCGTATGCGTACGTTATGCCTCTGAACTTCTCTGAATGGTTTCCAGCCACAAAAACGAAACGAGTGCATGACTGAAAAAAGGGTTCTCTCTGTTTATTTTTACCCCGCAAAGAGTGAACCCTCATGTAGCCTGCTTGGAAGCGACAAACAAAGAAAACAACCTTTCTGAGTGCTTTTCTAAATCTCCATGAAATTGGGTTTTGGTTCATATTTTTGTGTGTCTGGCATAGATATTTATTTATTTTGTTTAATTGTTTTTGTAAAATCAGGTATTTGTCTGATCTAGAACAGATTACTAACAAGCAGTGTCCTGCAAATGACTTTTAAAAACAAATCCATTTTACTTACTTAAAAAAATTTATTGAATTACTAACAACATTTTTATCTAACAAATGTATTTAATTACTAGGGAAAATAAATATATTACTTAAAAAAAAAAACATCCAATATCTAGCACATGCAGTTGAGAGACGTTTCATGAGAGCAGAGTGTATGGGACTTTAAAAGGCGATGCCTGTTGCCAAATGACGTGTGACTTAAGCAAGTGCGCACTCAGACAGAACAGCCTTTTAGCTCGGCGGTGTTTGTGAGCTTAGCAGCAGCAGTTTGTTGGCGTAGAGCGGCAGCTATGTTGAATCTTTTCACTGGATGCTGTTAGCACCAGTTAATACATGCTGTAGTCTCCTTGTCCACACACGTGTTATTGTAGGACTGCAAGCTTGTCACGTCATTGATTCGTTGCTCATTATTCCCTTGTGGTAGTGGGAAGAGGAGTAGGAGTGTGTGTGTGCGTGTGCGCGTGTGATTTGTTTGCTGTTTGATATTGCCTTTTTCTATTTTACATCAACTTCATTTACGGTTGTTGCTTTCATTAGTAAAAACTTACTTCCTGCATTGAACTTGCTGTGCTTCTGACGCTGTCATATTGACATACAACCACGTCAAAAGCAGCGTGCCATGCTACATCAAACACATCGGTCACAGCGTTTCGTAACGTACGTAAAAGTAACTCGTTGTTCGTAAAAGTAACGGCGTTAGCAAGGCAGACGTTTTTCTCAACACAGCTAACGAGGTATTTAAACTTTTACAATATACAGTCATATATTCTTTCATCTGACATCACATGGACAAAGATAAGACCTTCCGCAGGAAAGTTCTGTGGTCAGATTAAAAAAAACTTGAGCTGTTTGGCCACAATACTTAGCAATATGTTCGGAGGAGAAAATCCCACGAACACCAAACCTACCGTCAAGCATGGTGGTGGTAGTACAGGGGTGCCCATTACATCGATCGCGATCGACTGGTCGATCTCGGAGGGTGTGTCAGTCGATTTCAAGCCAGGCATTAAAAAATAGACATAAAAATGAGCAATCATCAATCATACCAAGACTTCACTTTCGTCAGTTGTTTGACATTCTCGGCACCCGAGGATCTTGTGAGATGATGCTGGCTGCTGCAAGCTCATATTTAAGAAAAAAATCACTAACAGGGCGGATGCAGACAAACACATTTTATTTCTAGAGACTCCGTACCTACTGTCAAAACTCTAAAGACCGACAGCACAGTTCCTGTCTTCACCATAAAAGACCTGTTTCATCCTGCCTGTGCTAACCAAATAAGAGTCTCAGAAAGCTAGCGTGCACAAGCTAGCAAGCTACGGCGATTGATGCCAATGTATTTCTCCCCCGCCCTCAGCGACCGCTTTCTCACTTGCTTGTCCACCCGCACACTCACTGACGTCACTCACCTGCTGTCAGACATTAAAGGCCCACACACACATATGCTACTCTCATAACAAAGTGTTTAAAAACGAGCAAGTTGGACAAAAAAACGAGCAAGTTGGACAAATGAGATGAGCAAGTTGGACAAATGAGATGCCAAATCCAACCACTTTCATGTGGTATTGGACAGAAAGGAGGACTTTTTTTTCCCTCCATTTGAAAATGCGGACGTTATCAGCACCACTGTCTAATTCCAATCAATGCAAGTCATCAGAATCAAATACACCAACTTATATTCTTGTCTTCATGAAAGAAAGGAATCTATGTGTGTTAAACATGCTTGTATTATCATTAAACAGCATTAACTTGTTAACAAAAATGGCTCTTTCATAAATAAATAAATATAAATTATATATAGGAATGAGGTAGATCTCCTCGACTTGGTCAATTGAAAAGTAGCTCGCCTGCAGAAAAAGTGTGAGCGCCCCTGTGGTAGTATTATGCTATGGGCCTGTTTTGCTGCCAATAGAACTGGTGCTTTACAGAGAGTAAATGGGACAATGAAAAAGGAGGATTACCTAAATTCATCAGCCCGGAGGTTGGGTGTTCCAACCGGACAATGACCCCAAACACGCGTCTAAAGTGGTAAAGGAATGGCTAGAAGTAAGGTTTTAGAATGGCTTTCCCAAAGTCCTGACTTAAACGTGTGGACAATGCTGAAGAAACAAGTCCACGTCAGAAAACCAACAAATTTAGGTGAACTGCACCGATTTTGTCTAAAGGAGTGGTCAAAAACTCAACCAGAAGCTTTTGGAAGGCTACCAAAAGCGCCTTATTGCAGTGAAACTTGCCAAAGGACATGTAACCAAATATTAACATAGCTGTACGTATACTTTTGACCCAGCAGATTTGCTCACATTTTCAGTAGACCCATAATAAATTCATAAAAGAACCAAACTTCATGATTGTTTTTCCTGACCAACAAGTATGTGCTCCAATCACTCCATCACAAAACAACAAGAGTTGTAGAAATGATTGGTAACTCAAGACAACTATGACATTATGTCTTTCACAAGTGTATGTAAACTTTTGACCACGACCGTGCAGCTCTTCCTAACCATTTATCATGCCTCCTTAATTGTGAATCAGTGCTTAATGAAACCGTGACGCCACTTCAGCAAACCACAAGAAGTGTTACCGTAGATTTGCAATGATTACAAACACATTTGTAACCTAATTAATGTTTGGGTTTCAAGATCGGAGCATTAATATGCTCATTCCGCAATCTCTGTGAACAGTGGGGAACATGCTGTAATTAATGTAAATGGTAATTGCAGAGCCTTGAATATGCATCCAGGCAGCGGGATGGAAAAGGCTGGCACTTTTTGAAGATCCAAGCCAAACATGGAGGCTGCGGAGGACACGCGAGGATGGAGTGTTTTAGTCGCGGTGATGCTGTTTGCGGTGTTGAGCCACACGAGCGCTGCCAGAGACCGAGAAGCCCCTCGGCTGACCTCGGGGTCCTCACACCAGCACCATCGCCTGAAGAGAGGCTGGATCTGGAAACAGTTGTTCGTCCCGGAGGAAGATCCCACTCCCCGTGTCATCGGCCAGGTATGGACGCCGGCCATGTCCTTCACGCCGCTCACCCCGGCTCACCGCCTTTCTTCTCACGCAGCTCAAATCCGACTATGACCGCGGGGAGTCCGCCATCCAGTACATCCTGTCAGGGGAGGGCGCGGGAGATGCGTTCGCCATCGACGAGTACTCCGGGGAGATTCGAACGCTGAAGAAGCTGGACCGCGAGGAAAAGGCCTTCTATGTCCTCCAGGCGCAGGCCATCAACAGGCGCTCCAAAGAACCTGAGGAGCCCCAATCGGAGTTCATCATCAAGGTGCAGGACATCAACGACAATGCCCCCCGGTTCCAGAACGAGCCCTATGTGTCCAGCATCCCTGAGATGTGTCCCACTGGTACGTTTGACACACTTTTGATATTCATTTAAAGCCCTCTTGAAACCCACTACTACCCACCACGCAGTCTGACAGTTTATATATCAATGATGAAATCTTAAAGGGGAACATTATCCCGATTTCAAAAGGGTTAAAAACAATAAAAATCAGTTCCCAGTGGCTTGTTGTATTTTTTTTATTTTTTTTTCTAAGTTTTACCGGAATATCCCTAAAAAAAGCTTTATAAATTGCCTTTTTTTCACTCTCTGCTAAGACATTATCCATTTTCCTGTGACGTCACACAGTGCTGCCAATGTAAACAAACAATGGCGAATAGCACAGCAAGATATAGCGACATTAGCTCGGATTCAGACTCGGATTTCAGCGGCTTAAGCGATTCAACAGATTACGCGTGTTTTGAAACGAATGGTTGGAGTATGAAAGTATTGAAGAAGAAACCGAAGCTATTGAACGGATAGCTATTGACGCTATTCATAGCCATAGCATGGCCTAATAGCTGCGTTAGCATCGCCGGTAAAATGTGCGGACCAAACGATCAGGACTTTCGCATCTTGTGACACTGGAACAACTTAAATTCTTCGATTGGTAAGTGTTTTTTTCGCATTAAATGTGGGTGGAAGGAAACGTAATATAGTTGCAAATGCATCTGCAGGTTATCCATACATCTCTGTGCCATGTCTGCTTTAGCACCGCCGGTAAATAGCATGTTAGCATCGATTAGCTGGCAGTCACGCCGCGACAAAATATGTCTGATTAGCACATAAGTCAATAACATCAACAAAACTCACCTTTGTGATTTTGTTGACTTTATCGTTGGAAATGCATCTGCAGGTTATCCATACATCTCTGTGCCATGTCTGTCATCGCCGGTAAAATGTGGAGACACTCCGGCACATTCAATGGGGGTCTGGCGGCAGATTTCTTGCCACTTTCGCATCTTCGGGCCAGTGGTGCAACTTGAATCCCTCCCTGTTAGTGTTGTTACACCCTCCGACAACACACCGACGAGGCATGATGTCTCCAAGGTTCCAAAAAATTGTTAAAAAAAAACGGAAAATAACAGAGCTGAGACCCGGTGTTTGTAATGTGTTGAATATGAAAATGGCGGCTGTATTACCTCGGTGACGTCACGTTCTGACGTCATCGCCAAAAGAGCCATAAACAGAAAGGCGTTTAATTCGCCAAAATTCACCCATTTAGAGTTCGGAAATCGGTTAGAAAAATATATGGTCTTTTTTCTGCACCATCAAGGTATATATTGATGCTTACATAGTTCTGGTGATAATGTTCCCCTTTAACATTCCAACACATGCCAATACGGCCTTTTTAGTTTACTAAATTGCAATTTTAAATGTCCCAGGAGTTTCGTCTTGAAAATGTCGCGTAATGATGACGTGTACACGTGACGTCACGGGTTGTTAGGATATATGAGCGCTGCACACACACACAGCTAAAAGTTGTCTACTTTAACGGCATAATTACACAGTATTTTGGAGATCTGTGTTCCTGAATCTTTTGCAGTTTGTCCAATTAATATTGGATAAGTCAGAGTAGAAAGATGGAGTTGGTAAGCTTTAGCCTTTAGCCACACAAACACACGGTGATTCCTTGTTTAAAATTCCCGGAAGTGAAACTTTACTATGGATCCAAGCGAACATGGATCCCGACCGAATGTTAATCAGCAGGTTTCGGTGAGAAAATTGTGGTAAAAAGTCGCTTCTTACCGGAGATCCGCTGAGCTTGCCCCGTCCATAAAGCTGCCATCGACTTCCCTGAGACATTGGCGTCAAGACACACGGTCGTGGACACACACCTCCGACTATCAGGTACTGTTAAACTCACTAAAACACTAGCAACGCAATAGAAATATAAGGGATTTCCCAGAACTGTCGTAGTTAATGTGTCTAAAAACATCTGAATCCGTCACAATGCAATCGCGTTTTTTTTTTTTACTCATTTTTTATTTTTATTTTTTTTTCTAGTCCATCGCTATCAATATCCTCAAACACAAATCTTTCATCCTCGCTCAAATTAATGGGGAAATTGTCGTTTTCGCTGTCCGAATACCTCTTTTTGTTGGAGGCTCCCATTAAAAACAATGTGAATATGTGAGAAGCCATCAACATTTGACGTCATCGTATGCGACTTCCGGTAAATGCAGGGCTTTTCTGTTAGCACCGAAAGTTGCGAACTTTATCGTGGATGTTCTTTACTAAATCCTTTCAGCAAAAATATGGCAACATAGCGAAATGATCAAGTATGACACATAGAATGGACCTGCTATTCCCGTTTAAATAAGAACATCTCATTTCAGTAGGCTTTTAAAACAGTATTCGAGCGGGCAGCACGGTGGCAGAGGGTATGGTGCGTCTGCCTCACAATACGAAGGTCCTGAGTAGTCCTGGGTACAATCCCGGGCTCGGGATCTTTCTGTGTGGAGTTTGCATGTTCTCCCCGTGACTGCGTGGGTTCCCTCCGGGTACTCCGGCTTCCTCCCACCTCCAAAGACATGCACCTGGGGATAGGTTGATTGGCAACACTAAATTGGCCTTAGAGTGTGAATGTTGTCTGTCTATCTGTGTTGGCCCTGCGATGAGGTGGCGACTTGTCCAGGGTGTACACCGCCTTCCGCCCGATTGTAGCTGAGATAGGCACCAGCGCCACCCGCGACCCTAAAGGGAATACGCGGTAGGAAATGGATGGATGGATTGACAATATGTGAGCATCTTCATGTTGACATGAATTGAATAACGTGGACCCCGACTTGAACAAGTTGAACAACTTATTCTGGTGTTACCATTTAGTGGTCAATTGTACGGAATATGTACTGTACTGTGCAATCTACTAATAACATTTTCAATCAATCAATCTTTAAACCACCATACAGCAACATCAACTTTGCTGTTGTTATTGTGACGGTTAGCTGGCATTGTGGTGCGGGTTTGTTCTCTCATCTCAAAGATGCAGTTGGACTTGGACACAGCGTGAAGGTAAGAAATGATTATTTATTTACACTAAGGAAACATACTAGGAACAGAAAAACTTGCACAAGGCACTAAAGGCAAAACAAACAGAACTAGCATGGGAGCTAGAAAGAACTAAAAGCGCTAGCATGTAAGCTAAAGAACAAACAAAGGAAGCATAGCGCGGAAGCTAGCAAGTACAAAAAAAAGTTCTTTAGCACAATCTGGAATCAGCGTCGTCACCTGTTGCATAGAACAGAAACTAAGATGCGAGGTCGAGTAAACGGAAAAGGCAGGCTTAAATAAGGACAGTAATTACAAGGCAGGTGCGCATCAAAAACAAAAGGCAGGTGAAACTAATGCGTAACTATGGCAACAGAACAAAACAGGAAGTGCCAACAGGAACTGAGGAAGTCATTTTACCAACGGAATACGATACAGAAACAGAACAAAACCAGAATATGATATGATCCGAGCAGCGGATCATGATAGTTATAGCACAAATAACATTTCACCACTAGTGTTTTTGCCAGTTATCGGCAAGCTACTTGGAAAATGTAGTAAACCAATCTACAAATTACTAAATGTATGTAGCTAAGCTACAGTGAAATCTAATTGAAGCAAGCTACACTAAAAGCTACGCAGAAAAAAACAAACATCAAAGCTACATATATAGTACATATATTCGGGCTGTCAAAGTTACCGCAAAAATAACGCGTTAACATTAAATTTCAATAACGGCACACAGCGGCCGAATAAAGCAAACACTCCCTTTTTGACCCTTGTGCCGTGCCGTAGCGGGGGGAACTATGGCTGCAGTTCACTTGCTACTGATGAGCCACACGCGAGCAGAAATGGACAAAATAAGGTCAACCTTATAGAACTATCAGGTTCAAATCCATGGCAATTTGTTCTCCCGACAAAAACGGATTATTTTTTGCCTTCAGCAAACGCCTGCTGCGTGTATCGTTCAGAGGTGGGTGGTGCTTCACTTCAGATTACGGTTAAGGTGCAGTGATAACATAACATTTAGATTGTTACTGTGACTGCAATAGGAAGTAAGATGACATAAAAACTCTACAGAAATGAAAGACGGTCGGCAGGATGTTGAAAGGAAACTTTTTTTTTATTGCAAATAGTCGATTCGACATCAAAACCTGTTAATATACTTTTTCAAACCAATCGCACACTTTTCCGTCTTCACATTAAAAGCGCACACTTTACATTCGGTTATACTACATTTAGGGTTTTTCCTTAATGTACGGGTTCATATGAGCCACCACACCTGACAAAATTAAGTAACATAATGTATTGTAACGTCCGTGAGAAAAACAAACACATGTTGACGCTCTTTTTAGCTTTTATCGCCAATTTTATACTAACAACAGGCCCAATTCCAACAAGTATTTCCTTCGTGCTTCACTCCTAGACACACAACACTTGTTCATTCTCTGCCGACATGGTGTGTTCAAAGACCGTGGGTAAAATGACCACCATGACAATAATAACATACACATTAACACCAGCCCTATGCACAGAGGAAGTGGTCCGCACTCCAGACATACTTTAATATATTCCAGATTTAACCGCAAACAGCGATCTTCACAATTTAAATTGTAAATTGTAGAGTAAGCAGCAGCAAGTTAGAAATAGAAAAAAACGATATTATGTAAGAAAATTATATGTTAATATTATACTTAATAACAGATTTGTTTTAAATGTGTATTCACATTTTTAAACAATACAAGCATCAAAAGCAAACCATGAGATGATGTTATATCGACCATGCTCCTAACCACGCCCTCACCACCACAGGTATTTTGGCAATTTAGGAGAAACCCTGACATTACCAAAATAAAATAAAAATTACGATCATTCTTTGTCAGAGGTGTTTGTAATGGTATTCTGTGATATTTGCACCTAAAGAAATACTAGTACATCAGTTTAGGAATACAGGAGTGGGGGTTCTGGCTGATGAAAATATTGTGTAAATTCTGTTATAACATGTTCTGGTCAAATCCTCAATTACAGAATAATTAGCAGGCTGAATATTACATTTTAATAATTTATAGAGAAGGTTAAAACATTGTCCTGCAGCCATATGAAGCCTTCCTCCCCGAAAAATATCAGTCCAGGGTACATTATTAATGATGAAAAATTATACCGATCAGCAATTAATTTTGACTTAACTATAGACAAAACGCGATTATTCGCGATTAAGTATTTCAATCGTTTGACAGCCCTAACGTGTGTTTATATATGTATATGTATATATATATATATATATATATATATATATATATATATATATATATATATATATATATATATATATATATACCAAAAGGGACAAGCGGTAGAAAATGAATGAATGGATGGAGGGATGAATATATATATATACATATATATATATATATATATATACACAAATATATATATACACAAATATATATATATATATATAAATATATATACACAAATATATATATATATATATATGTATATGTATATATGTATATGTATATGTATATATGTATATGTATATGTATATGTATATATATACATGTATATGTATATATATATATATATATATATATATATATATATATATATATATATATATATATATGTATATGTATATATATATGTATATGTATATATATATATATATATATATGTATATATATGTATATGTATATATGTATATATATATATATATATATATATATATATATATATATATATATATATATATATTGGAAGGTCAAATGAAGTTTGGAGCTCTGTAGAAACTGTGCAGAAAGTCGCCGACCTCTGTGCTTCAGCATCTGCTGACCCCTCTCTGTTAGTTTACATGGCCTACCACTTTGTGGCTGAGTTGCTGTTGTTCCCAAACTCTTCCATGTTCTTATAATAAAGCTGACAGTTGAATTTGGAATAATTAGGAGTGAGGACATTTCACGACTGGATTTGTTGCATAGGTGGCAGTTCCATGCTGGAAATCACTGAGCTCCTGAGAGCGGCCCATTCTTTCACAAATGTTTGTAGAATTAGTCTCCATGCCTAAGTGCTTGATTTTATACATCTGTGGCCGGCCCAAGTGATTAGGACACCTGATTAGGACACCTGATTCTCATCATTTGTATAGGTGGCCAAATACTTTTGGCAATATAGTGTATTTTGGCCAATAGTAGCATTGGAGAGCTATTAGCATGTTAGCATAGCAGTATTTGTCGTTCAATACCCTAGCTAGATTAGCGTAGCAACTTTATCCCTGTATGATATGAACATTAGCTTTGTAATACCAAGCTCAGTTGGCGTAGCAGCACTACCTTTCCACTATCATAAATGTCAGGTTCAAACACTGATGACATCTATTAAACAAGACAAGAAGCAAAGAATTAAACAAAGACAGAATTACATTTGTTTCAATTTGAGGGGAAACATCTGTAAACATTGTACAGTCTCCAGCATGCTCTGGCGAAAGATTCAATGCCACCTCTTTTATTTGGACTTTCCCTGATTACATGGCAACAGCTGTTTTCTAAGGGACATGGGGTCATAAACAGAATGTCACATGCTGTAGGTGACGAACCACAAGATGCAGAGAAGGCAGGCTTGGTGCAGGAAAAAATAATTTAATGTCCAAAATAAAGATAAACAAACAAACCAGGAACTAGGAATAGCCAAACTGAAAACAGGAACCAGCAAACAGAAAAACTGGAAACAGCTAATCGCTAACAAGATCTAGCTAACAGGAAAACATGAAACAGTAGAGCTGGGAGACAGCAAACTGTAAATAGCTATTAGGAACTACTTACCGCTATGACGACAGCGACAAGGACAAGTAGTAACGACAATGTCAGGTAGTAGCGGCAATACTCCAGCACAGACTTAATGGCAAGAAAGGGTAAAATAGCACCTGGCTGATTGACACCAGGTGTGACCAGGTGCCAATCAGCCGCAGTCGAGGGGAAACAGTGCTCAGACAGACAAGCAGAAAACAACCAAAATAAAAGTGCTGACAGGAAATAAAGACTAAGGAGAAACCAAAACAACACTAAACCGTCAGTGACAAACCTGACAGAAAAGTTTAAAAGAAAAGGTCGTAAAACAGTTCAAAGAAGCGGTGCCTGGAGGGGAGTCTGGTCCTGCTTCCTCTTCGCTTGTGTAATTTTTGGGTCAAGACAATATCTTTCTGTTGATTAGAATACATGAAAGAAACAGAACACCTTCATGTTGCAAAGCAATGTTGGCTTTTCAAGACCATAACTATTTCCGTATAGTTAACTGCATTAGCTTTACTCTACTGTAAGTATGTCATACTTGCCAACCTTGAGACCTCCGATTTCGGGGGTTGGGGGGCATGGTCGGGGGTGGAGCGCGGGGCTTGGTTGGGGGCGTGGTTAAGAGTCAAATATTTTATATATATAACAAATATATATATATATATATATATATATATATTATATATATATATATATATATATATATATATATATATATATATATACATATACATATATATATATATATTCGTATATGTATATATATATATATATATATATATATATATATATATATATATATATGTAAACAAAATACTTGAATTTCAGTGTTCATTTATTTACACATATACACAGACATAACACTCATCTAATCATTGTTGAGTTAAGGGTTGAAATGTCCATCTTTGTTCTATTCTCTGTCACTATTTTTCTAACCACAGCTAGCCTCTCTGGCAGAGAAGAATTCTCGCAAAACTCTTAGCCATTATGGACAACACCTCCCACCCACTACACTCGGACCTTGCGGAGAGATAGAGCATGTTCAGTGGAAGGCTCTGACTCCCAAAATGTAACACGGAGTGACACAGGAGGTCCTTCATACCGACAACCATCAGACTGTATAATGCATATGTTCCGTGACTGCACTTAAATGTAGAATATATTTATATTATTCATATATTATATATTTTATATATAATATATGATATATATTATATTATTTATCATTATCATTGTTTATTGTGAGCAAACTGTGGTTCTAAATTAAATAAAGTACATTCTATTCTACATTCTATTCTATTCTATTTACAGTAGATGGCAGTATTGTCCTGTTTAAGAGTGTCACAAGTTCACAACATTGGAGTTTACGGAAGACGAACTGCTTTACGGCAGACGAAAATATGACTGCTGTTGTTGTGTGTTATTACCGGGCTGGGAGGACTTTAATGAAACTGCCTAACAATAAACCCACATAAAAAACCAATAACTTGCTCTTGATCATTCTACAGTTATAACGTCATTGGGCAGGCTCGCTCTTTATACTGTGGGAATAGGGACGTGAAAACAGACTGTCGACACGTCACTCAGGTCTGCTTGGAGCTGGAGGGGGCGTGGCCACCAGGTCCGCCTGAATTTCGGGAGATTTTTCGGAGAACATTTTTCCCGGTAGGTTTTCGGGAGAGGCGCTGAATTTCGGGTATCTCCCGGAAAATCCGGGAGGGTTCGCAAGTATGAAGTATGTTAACATACCAACCTTAGTATTTCACAGTTATTGTTAGCCTGCGCCTATTTGTACCTGCTGTGTCGTGTGTCAGTCGCTGGATCATTCTATTTTCATTCGGACTTGTCGTTGCCATATGTTGCTCTTGTTGTGTCGATATGATTCTTTTCAGCTATTACCTGTCATGCTACATTTTGTCCTGGTCGTCGTAGCGGTAAGCTGTTCTTGTTAGCCATTAGCTGTTTTCAGTTTTTCTGTTTGCTACCCACTAGCTTCCATGCTAAAGTTCCTTTTCGTTTTTCTAGCTCCCAGTGCTAGCTCCCTTAGTTTGTTATTCCGCCCACGTGCGTGTTTTTTGTTTATACCCTTTGTTCTTATTCTAATATTTTATATTAAATCATGTTTTCTCATTCAATGCCTGCCTCCATCTCTGCATCTTGGGGTTCATCACCAAATAATTCTGACATCATGATTTTGCTCAATTGTTGGTGCTCATAAACAGGCTCTAGAGGTGCATTATTGTTAGAAAATCATTAAAAAAAAGTCAATAAGCATAATATGGGGCCTTTAATTTTGCTGGGTTTTATCAGACCAATTTACCGGAACTTGGTTGTTTTCTGATAGTGCAGAAAATACCCCATCTGTGTTTTACCTGTTCCACCTGACTTTGGGTTACCCTCGCACTTTTGACCTAATCAGAGAGAGCATCATTGATCCGGCTCTTGTCTCGTGTGCGTCTCGGGAGAGGCAGCGGTCTCATTAGAAGTCTTCATTAGTCAGCTGCAGGGTGCAGGGCCGTGTCATGTCGAAGCCGCGTACAATATCGCCTCTTGTCTGCTCTCAAAGCCTGTTTTCAACAAAGCGCCAGGAAAATGAAGAAACAAGAAGGGTTTTGTTTTTTTGCTGAAAAACAGGGCCGTGTCACCTTTTGACAGTGGGCGCAGCTAGAAGCAGTGCAGCGCGCTGATTTGTTGGACAGAGAATGGCAACATGTGAGGAAGGAAGATGTCCGCCATCACTTCCTCTTCTTTGAAGCTTTAATGACTAAATAAGTCGCAACATCTTGTTTTTTATACATTAGGGCCATTTTTAATCCATCTATACCATACTTGCCAACCTCCAGACTTCCGAAAGTACCCGCACTCTTTTTTTACGAAGACACACTGTTGTAACACGTGCTGAATGAGGCTTGGCATTGTCTTGCTGAAATAAGCAGGGGCGTCCATGAAAAAGACGGCGCTCAGATGGCAGTATATGTGTGACGTCTCCGTGGCATCGTGCGCTAGGGGTGCTTCTTCCAAGATGCAGTCGGGCAATGACACAGCGTACAGGTAAGAAAACAGATTTATTTAACTAAAAAACAGGCTAATAACAAAAACACTGGTGCTAAGGAAATAGGCGAACAAATCTCTACTAGCGTGTGAGCTAGGGAAACAGAAGGTGGCTAAGCGCGGAAGCATTAGCAAGTAAACATGTAGAAAACAAAGAGGCTAGGCGTGAAAACTAGCGAGTACAAAACGGATAATTACCGAAGTCAGGAGTCACGAAGACATCGAAAGGCGTGTAGCAAACTTGACGAGACCAGGACGAGTAAATGAAACAGGTCGGTTAATATAGAGTCACTAATCAAAACCAGGCGTGCAAACAAAGGCAGGTGAACAAATCAAGTCGCCTTGGTGACAAAAGTAAACCAGGAAATGCACAAACTAAGACTCGGAAGCGACCATGAATCAAGAAGATAAACACAAATGACTCAAAACCAAATAATGTAAGATCCGAGCGGCGGATCTTAACAATATGTTTTTCCAAAACCTGTATGTACCTTTCAGCATTAATGGTGCCTTCACAGATGTGTAAGTTACCCATGCCTTGGGCAATAATGCACCCCCATACCATCACAGACGCTGGCTTTTGAACTTTGCGTCGATAACAGTCTGGATGGTTCGCTTACCCCTTTGACACAATGTCGAATATTTCCAAAAACAATTTGAAATGTGGACTCGTCAGACCAAATAAAACTTTTCCACTTTGCATCAGTCCATCTTAGATGATCTCGGGCCCAGAGAAGCCGGCGGCGTTTCTGGATGTTGTTGATAAATGGCTTAATTATGTGATAACGTTGGTGTTCATTTCCAATCTATCAAGATAAGAAAAATAATGATTTTGTTTATGTAGTTTGTTCATTTTCCTTGACTGATGTACTAACATCATGAGGTTTATTTTAATTTTTTTACATGCGTAGTATCACCTACAAAGATACAAATAATTGCTATTGTGACATCTAGTGGACACATTTAGAACAGCTGGGCGATATAGCTCGGTTGGTAGAGTGGCTGTGCCAGCAACTTGAGGGTTCCAGGTTTGATCACACCTTACCCACCTGCTCCCAGTGCCACCAACACTGGTTTAAATGTAATTTAGATATTGGGTTTCACTATGTAAATGTGCTTTGAGTCACTAGAGAAAAGCGCGATATAAATATAATTCACTTCACTGTTTCTTTCATTTAAAAATGTTAGCTATTTTTTTTACTTAACAAAATCATCCCGCGGGCCGGATAAAACCTGTTCGTACTGAGTCGTACGTTGAAACCCCTGCTCTACACTGAACTGGGGTCATTTTTTTTTTTTAACGAACCAGTGACTTGTCCTGAGTGTCGAATGGGAAATTGACAGCTAACGTAGGCTCCAAAGTCCAGCCTGCACCTCGTCAAAGGTAATGTTACAGACATTTAATGAATGAACACGTAGGCCAATTGTTTCAGCCAGTTTATGTGTGGTGTTGGAGTTCCATCCATCCATCCATTTTCTACCGCTTATTCCCTTTCGGGGTCGCGGGGGGCGCTGGCGCCTATCTCAGCTACAATTGGGCGGAAGGCGGGGTACACCCTGGACAAGTCGCCACCTCATCGCAGGGCCAACACAGATAGACAGACAACATTCACACTCACATTCACACACTAGGGCCAATTTAGTGTTGCCAATCAACCTATCCCCAGGTGCATGTCTTTGGAAGTGGGAGGAAGCCGGAGTACCCGGAGGGAACCCACGCATTCACGGGGAGAACATGCAAACTCCACACAGAAAGATCCCGAGCCTGGATTTGAACCCAGGACTGCAGGAACTTCGTATTGTGAGTCAGACGCACTAACCCCTCTGCCACCGTGAAGCCCGGTGTTGGAGTTGTCTGATTGTTTTTTTGTGGCCATGAACGCATCACTGGCTAAAAGAGGAAAGATAGCAGTTGCTGTCAATAAGACATATAGTTTGTTTGTTTTTTGTGTGATAACCACAGAGAGTGAACAGTTTTGCTCGATAGTGGTTTTGTTGCTGATGTTGTTTTGGTGTGGTTACGGCAGTTTTTTCTCAATAACAAGATTGTTGATGCAGACCATCTCATTTTCCTCCTTGAAACGTCTCGGTTGACGTCAACATTGCTTTTAAACATACGACAGAATAACTAGTCGTATGTTTGTTTTGTTTCGAGTTTAGGTTGGGTTTTGGATATGGATTTTGTGCGCTAGATTTTCCGTACGCGGAGAACACGGCAACAGTGCACAATTGCTGATTATTAAGGAGGTACATTGATGCGGGGTCCGTGGACCAAACTTTTTTTTTTTTTTTTAAAAAGCAACCAAGGTTTTTTTAATCCATCCATCCATCATCTTCCGCTTATCCGAGGTCGGGTCACGGGGCCAGCAGCCTAAGCAGGGAAGCCCAGACTTCCCTCTCCCCAGCCACTTCGTCTAGCTCTTCCCAGGGGATCCCGAGGCGTTCCCAGGCCAGCCGGGAGACATAGTCTTCCCAACGTGTCCTGGGTCTTCCTCGTGGCCTCCTACCGGTTGGACGTGCCCCAAACACCTCCCTAGGGAGGCGTTGGGGTGGCATCCTGACCAGATGCCCGAGCCACCTCATCTGGCTCCTCTCGATGTGGAGGAGCAGCGGCTTTACTTTGAGTTCCTCCCGGATGGCAGAGCTTCTCACCCTATCTCTAAGGGAGAGCCCGGCCACCCGGCGGAGGAAACTCATTTCGTCCGCTTGTACCCGTGATCTTATCTTTTCTGTCATGACCCAAAGCTCATGACCATAGGTGAGGATGGGAACGTAGACCGGCCGGTAAATTGAGAGCTTTGCCTTCCGGCTCAGCTCCTTCTTCACCACAATGGATCGATAAAACGTCCGCATTACTGAAGACGCTGCACCGATCCGCCTGTCGATCTCACGATCCACTCTTCCCTCACTCGTGAACAAGACTCCTAGGTACTTGAACTCCTCCACTGGAGGCAGGGTCTCCTCCCCAACCCCGAGATGGCACTCCACCCTTTTCCGGGCGAGAACCATGGACTCAGACTTGGAGGTGCTGATTCTCATTCCAGTCGCTTCACACTCTGCTGCGAACCGATCCAGTGAGAGCTGAAGATCCCGGCCAGATGAAGCCATCAGGACCACATTATCTGCAAAAAGCAGAGACTTAATCGCGCGGTCACCAAACCGGAACCCCTCAACGCCTTGATTGCGCCTAGAAATTCTGTCCATAAAAGTTATAAACAGAATCGGTGACAAAGGACAGCCTCACTGGAAATGTATCCGACTTACTGCCGGCAATGCGTACCAAGCTCTGACACTGATCATACAGGGAGTGGACCGCCACAATAAGACAGTCCGGTACCCCATACTCTCTGAGCACTCCCCACAGGACTTCCCGAGGGACACGGTCGAATGCCTTCTTTTATTTTGTATTTATTCAAATTTGTTTATTGTATGCTTTGTGGCTTTGTTTGAATTCAGATTCATTCTTATTACTATATATTTTCTCAGTGTATGCATAGTTTATTTGTCATAGAAGCTATGTCTGGGCCCCAGCAGGCTGCGGGGCCCTCAAAATTGTCATTACGCCCCCACCAATTCGAACATCCAAACATTGTGCGTAACAAACTAGTTTGTTTGCCGTGTCTCAGTCTATGAAATCAAATGCCCCAACAAAGAATTCGAAAAAGAAAACTTGTGCTTTAAATGTAATTGTGTTGTATTTACTTACAATGACAATAAAGCTATCTATCCATCCTTTTAATTGCGTACGACTGCAAAATTATGGGACCAAAAGAAAGTTGGTAGTGCCAGTACTTTGATAAAGAAGGTGAGAATTCAATAAATAACTGGGAGCAGCTGAGATTGGCTCCCGCGACCCCAAAAGGGACAAGCGGTAGAAAATATATGGATGGAACTGGGAGCAAAGTACAAAGGAGTGTGTGACGTCTCGGTGGCATTGTGGTGACGAGTTGTTCTCTCGTGGGTGCAGCGGAAGATGGAACACAGCGTGAGGGTAGGGATAAGAATGTATTTATATAATAAAACAAACTAAGAACAAAAACACTTGCACAAAGGCACCAACCAAAAACCAACAGAACTAGCTTGGGAGCTACAAAGAACAAAGGGCGCTAGCGAAACAAACAAAATAGCATATAAGCTAACAAGTATACAAAAATAGATTTACCACAATGTTGGAAGAGCGGCGTCAGCTGTTGTGTGTAGCAAGCAAGAGTCCAAGACTGAATGTCAAACAGAGGCGGGCATATATAGGGAGATAAATAATCAAGGGCAGGTGTGCGTGATCAAAGCAGAGACAGGCGACACTAAATGGGTAACTATGACAACGGAAACAAAACCAGGAAGTGCCACAAAGAACTGAGAAAGACAAATACTATACAGAATGTGATAAACAGAACCAAAACCAGAATATGCCATGATCCAAGACGTGGATCATGACAGTCTGCTTGGCTTTAAATCTGTTAATTTAATTTGTAATTTATTTTTTCTTTCATATTGTTTTCTTCATGTTTAAACCATAATTATTATTATGTATTTCGGTAAGTTGGTTAGTTCTTTAATCAGCAACATCACCCAAAATATTATGGACGGATTTGGAATAAACCTTCAGGAAATGCCAGAAATTGGATAACAGCTGATTAGGTTTTAGGGGTGATCCGGATCAGACCATTTGTTCACTTTACACGACTAAAGCAGTCTGTGTGCCAGTGTCCCCGCCTCCACCCAGTGAGACGAAGAGAGTGGTTGACTGACAAGAGGGTTCACTCCATATATTTTCATTCCACAAAGAGTAAACTCTTTTGCAGCCTGTTTGGATGCGACAGACGAACAATCAATCAATCAACCATCCATCCATCCATTTTCTACCGCTTATTCCCTTTCGGGGTCGCGGGGGGCGCTGGCGCCTATCTCAGCTACAATCGGGCGGAAGGCGGGGTACATCCTGGACAAGTCGCCACCTCATCGCAGGGCCAACACAGATAGACAGACAACATTCACACTCACATTCACACACTAGGGCCAATTTAGTGTTGCCAATCAACCTATCAATGTTTATTTATACAGCCCTAAATCACAAGTGTCTCAAAGGTCTGCACAAGCCACAGCGGCATCCGCGGTTCATCGCCCATATAAGGGCAAGGAAACACTCACAACCCAGTGGGACGTCGATGAGAATGACTATGAGAAACCTTGGAAAGGACCGCAAATGTGGGTAACCCCCCTCCCCGCCTATGGGAGACCGGATGCAATGGACGTCGAGTCGGTCTGACATAATATTGTGAAAGTCCAACAAAAAACACAGACAGGACATCTTAATGCATCCTTTGGTTAATTACCTCCGCCAGGAGGTTATGTGCTTGCTGGGGTTTGTTTGTTTATTTGTCAGTTTGCGAAATAGGTCAAAAAGTCACAAGCAGACTTTGATTTGACCTTCAGGAAATGTCAGAAATGGAGTAAGGAACAACTGATTAGGTTTTGGAGGCATAAGTAATTGATGTGAAGTGGAAAATGGGTAGGATTAAATAATCACTGCTTCTTCCTACTCCTGGACATGTAAAGAAAATGTAAAAATGGGATGCATCATTTTGAAACTGTATGTTCAATAAAACCTATCTGATCTTTCTAATAAGTTACCGTATGCGTACGTTATGCCTCTGAACTTCTCTGAATGGTTTCCACCCACAAAAACGAAACGAGTGGATGACTGAAAAAAGGGTTCTCTCTCTTTATTTTCACCCCGCAAAGAGTGAACCCTCATGTAGCCTGCTTGGAAGCGACAAACAAAGAAAACAACCTTTCTGAGTGCTTTTCCAAATCTCCATGAAATTGGGTTTTGGTTCATATTTTTGTGTGTCTGGCATAGATATTTATTTATTTTATTTAATTGTTTTTGTACAATCAGGTATTTGTCTGAACAGATTACTAACAAGCGGTGTCCTGCAAATGACTTTTAAAAAGAAATCCATTTTACTTAATTAAAATTTTTTATTGAATTACTAACAACATTTTTATCCAACAAATGTATTTAATTACTAGGGAAAATAAATATATTACTTTAAAAAAAAAAATCCAATATCTAGCACATGCAGTTGAGAGACGTTTCATGAGAGCAGAGTGTATGGGACTTTAAAAGGCGATGCCTGTTGCCAAATGACGTGTGACTTAAGCAAGTGCGCACTCAGACAGAACAGCCTTTTAGCTCGGCGGTGTTTGTGAGCTTAGCAGCAGCAGTTTGTTGGCGTCAGCGGCAACTATGTTGAATCTTTTCACTGGATGCTGTTAGCACCAGTTGATACATGCTGTAGTCTCCTTGTCCACACACGTGTTATTGTAGGACTGCAAGCTTGTCACGTCATTGATTCGTTGCTCATTATTCCCTTGTGGTAGTGGGATGCGGAGTAGGAGGAGTGTGTGTGTGCGTGTGCGCGTGCGTGTTGTTTGCTGTGTGATGTTGTCTCTTCCTATTTGACATCAAGTTCATTTACTTGTGGTGCTGGTTGTTGCTTTCATTAGTAAAAACGTACTTCCTGCATTGAACTTGCTGTGCTTCTGACGCTGTCCTGTTGACATAAAACCACGTCAAAAGCAGCGTGCCATGCTACATCAAACGCATCGGTCACAGCATTTCGTAACGTACGTAAAAGTAACTCGTTGTTCGTAAAAGTAACGGCGTTAGCAAGGCAGACGTTTTTCCCAACACAGCTAACGAGGTATTTAAACTTTTACAATATACAGTCATATATTCTTTCATCTGACATCACATGGACAAAGATAAGACCTTCTGCAGGAAAGTTCTGTGGTCAGATTAAACAAAACTTGAGCTGTTTGGCCACAATACTTAGCAATATGTTTGGAGGAGAAAAGATGAGTCCTTTAATCCTATGAACACCATACCTACCGTCAAGCATGGTGGTGGTAGTATTATGCTATGGGCCTGTTTTGCTGCCAATAGAACTGGTGCTTTACAGAGAGTAAATGGGACAATGAAAAAGGAGGATTACCTAAATTCATCAGCCCGGAGGTTGGGCGTTCCAACCGGACAATGACCCCAAACACGCGTCTAAAGTGGTAAAGGAATGGCTAGAAGTAAGGTTTTAGAATGGCTTTCCCAAAGTCCTGACTTAAACGTGTGGACAATGCTGAAGAAACAAGTCCATGTCAGAAAACCAACAAATTTAGGTGAACTGCACCGATTTTGTCTAAAGGAGTGGTCAAAAACTCAACCAGAAGCTTGTGGAAGGCTACCAAAAGCGCCTTATTGCAGTGAAACTTGCCAAAGGACATGTAACCAAATATTAACATTGCTGTACGTATACTTTTGACCCAGCAGATTTGCTCACATTTTCAGTAGACCCATAATAAATTCATAAAAGAACCAAACTTCATGAATGTTTTTCCTGACCAACAAGTATGTGCTCCAATCACTCCATCACAAAACAACAAGAGTTGTAGAAATGATTGGTAACTCAAGACAACTATGACATTATGTCTTTCACAAGTGTATGTAAACTTTTGACCACGACCGTGCAGCTCTTCCTAACCATTTATCATGCCTCCTTAATTGTGAATCAGTGCTTAATGAAACCGTGACGCCACTTCAGCAAACCACAAGAAGTGTTACCGTAGATTTGCAATGATTACAAACACATTTGTAACCTAATTAATGTTTGGGTTTCAAGATCGGAGCATTAATATGCTCATTCCGCAATCTCTGTGAACAGTGGGGAACATGCTGTAATTAATGGAAATGGTAATTGCAGAGCCTTGAATATGCATCCAGGCAGCGGGATGGAAAAGGCTGGCACTTTTTGAAGATCCAAGCCAAACATGGAGGCTGCGGAGGACACGCGAGGATGGAGTGTTTTAGTCGCGGTGATGCTGTTTGCGGTGTTGAGCCACACGAGCGCTGCCAGAGACCGAGAAGCCCCTCGGCTGACCTCGGGGTCCTCACACCAGCACCATCGCCTGAAGAGAGGCTGGATCTGGAAACAGTTGTTCGTCCCGGAGGAAGATCCCACTCCCCGTGTCATCGGCCAGGTATGGACGCCGGCCATGTCCTTCACGCCGCTCACCCCGGCTCACCGCCTTTCTTCTCACGCAGCTCAAATCCGACTATGACCGCGGGGAGTCCGCCATCCAGTACATCCTGTCAGGGGAGGGCGCGGGAGATGCGTTCGCCATCGACGAGTACTCCGGGGAGATTCGAACGCTGAAGAAGCTGGACCGCGAGGAAAAGGCCTTCTATGTCCTCCAGGCGCAGGCCATCAACAGGCGCTCCAAAGAACCTGAGGAGCCCCAATCGGAGTTCATCATCAAGGTGCAGGACATCAACGACAATGCCCCCCGGTTCCAGAACGAGCCCTATGTGTCCAGCATCCCTGAGATGTGTCCCACTGGTACGTTTGACACACTTTTGATATTCATTTAAAGCCCTCTTGAAACCCACTACTACCCACCACGCAGTCTGACAGTTTATATATCAATGATGAAATCTTAAAGGGGAACATTATCCCGATTTCAAAAGGGTTAAAAACAATAAAAATCAGTTCCCAGTGGCTTGTTGTATTTTTTTTATTTTTTTTTCTAAGTTTTACCGGAATATCCCTAAAAAAAGCTTTATAAATTGCCTTTTTTTCACTCTCTGCTAAGACATTATCCATTTTCCTGTGACGTCACACAGTGCTGCCAATGTAAACAAACAATGGCGAATAGCACAGCAAGATATAGCGACATTAGCTCGGATTCAGACTCGGATTTCAGCGGCTTAAGCGATTCAACAGATTACGCGTGTTTTGAAACGAATGGTTGGAGTATGAAAGTATTGAAGAAGAAACCGAAGCTATTGAACGGATAGCTATTGACGCTATTCATAGCCATAGCATGGCCTAATAGCTGCGTTAGCATCGCCGGTAAAATGTGCGGACCAAACGATCAGGACTTTCGCATCTTGTGACACTGGAACAACTTAAATTCTTCGATTGGTAAGTGTTTTTTTCGCATTAAATGTGGGTGGAAGGAAACGTAATATAGTTGCAAATGCATCTGCAGGTTATCCATACATCTCTGTGCCATGTCTGCTTTAGCACCGCCGGTAAATAGCATGTTAGCATCGATTAGCTGGCAGTCACGCCGCGACAAAATATGTCTGATTAGCACATAAGTCAATAACATCAACAAAACTCACCTTTGTGATTTTGTTGACTTTATCGTTGGAAATGCATCTGCAGGTTATCCATACATCTCTGTGCCATGTCTGTCATCGCCGGTAAAATGTGGAGACACTCCGGCACATTCAATGGGGGTCTGGCGGCAGATTTCTTGCCACTTTCGCATCTTCGGGCCAGTGGTGCAACTTGAATCCCTCCCTGTTAGTGTTGTTACACCCTCCGACAACACACCGACGAGGCATGATGTCTCCAAGGTTCCAAAAAATTGTTAAAAAAAAACGGAAAATAACAGAGCTGAGACCCGGTGTTTGTAATGTGTTGAATATGAAAATGGCGGCTGTATTACCTCGGTGACGTCACGTTCTGACGTCATCGCCAAAAGAGCCATAAACAGAAAGGCGTTTAATTCGCCAAAATTCACCCATTTAGAGTTCGGAAATCGGTTAGAAAAATATATGGTCTTTTTTCTGCACCATCAAGGTATATATTGATGCTTACATAGTTCTGGTGATAATGTTCCCCTTTAACATTCCAACACATGCCAATACGGCCTTTTTAGTTTACTAAATTGCAATTTTAAATGTCCCAGGAGTTTCGTCTTGAAAATGTCGCGTAATGATGACGTGTACACGTGACGTCACGGGTTGTTAGGATATATGAGCGCTGCACACACACACAGCTAAAAGTTGTCTACTTTAACGGCATAATTACACAGTATTTTGGAGATCTGTGTTCCTGAATCTTTTGCAGTTTGTCCAATTAATATTGGATAAGTCAGAGTAGAAAGATGGAGTTGGTAAGCTTTAGCCTTTAGCCACACAAACACACGGTGATTCCTTGTTTAAAATTCCCGGAAGTGAAACTTTAC
Organism: Nerophis ophidion; assembly: GCF_033978795.1. Taxonomy (NCBI): domain Eukaryota; kingdom Metazoa; phylum Chordata; class Actinopteri; order Syngnathiformes; family Syngnathidae; genus Nerophis; species Nerophis ophidion. The sequence continues at coordinate 19,809,186 of NC_084625.1, read as the reverse complement.
TATGGATCCAAGCGAACATGGATCCCGACCGAATGTTAATCAGCAGGTTTCGGTGAGAAAATTGTGGTAAAAAGTCGCTTCTTACCGGAGATCCGCTGAGCTTGCCCCGTCCATAAAGCTGCCATCGACTTCCCTGAGACATTGGCGTCAAGACACACGGTCGTGGACACACACCTCCGACTATCAGGTACTGTTAAACTCACTAAAACACTAGCAACGCAATAGAAATATAAGGGATTTCCCAGAACTGTCGTAGTTAATGTGTCTAAAAACATCTGAATCCGTCACAATGCAATCGCGTTTTTTTTTTTTACTCATTTTTTATTTTTATTTTTTTTTCTAGTCCATCGCTATCAATATCCTCAAACACAAATCTTTCATCCTCGCTCAAATTAATGGGGAAATTGTCGTTTTCGCTGTCCGAATACCTCTTTTTGTTGGAGGCTCCCATTAAAAACAATGTGAATATGTGAGAAGCCATCAACATTTGACGTCATCGTATGCGACTTCCGGTAAATGCAGGGCTTTTCTGTTAGCACCGAAAGTTGCGAACTTTATCGTGGATGTTCTTTACTAAATCCTTTCAGCAAAAATATGGCAACATAGCGAAATGATCAAGTATGACACATAGAATGGACCTGCTATTCCCGTTTAAATAAGAACATCTCATTTCAGTAGGCTTTTAAAACAGTATTCGAGCGGGCAGCACGGTGGCAGAGGGTATGGTGCGTCTGCCTCACAATACGAAGGTCCTGAGTAGTCCTGGGTACAATCCCGGGCTCGGGATCTTTCTGTGTGGAGTTTGCATGTTCTCCCCGTGACTGCGTGGGTTCCCTCCGGGTACTCCGGCTTCCTCCCACCTCCAAAGACATGCACCTGGGGATAGGTTGATTGGCAACACTAAATTGGCCTTAGAGTGTGAATGTTGTCTGTCTATCTGTGTTGGCCCTGCGATGAGGTGGCGACTTGTCCAGGGTGTACACCGCCTTCCGCCCGATTGTAGCTGAGATAGGCACCAGCGCCACCCGCGACCCTAAAGGGAATACGCGGTAGGAAATGGATGGATGGATTGACAATATGTGAGCATCTTCATGTTGACATGAATTGAATAACGTGGACCCCGACTTGAACAAGTTGAACAACTTATTCTGGTGTTACCATTTAGTGGTCAATTGTACGGAATATGTACTGTACTGTGCAATCTACTAATAACATTTTCAATCAATCAATCTTTAAACCACCATACAGCAACATCAACTTTGCTGTTGTTATTGTGACGGTTAGCTGGCATTGTGGTGCGGGTTTGTTCTCTCATCTCAAAGATGCAGTTGGACTTGGACACAGCGTGAAGGTAAGAAATGATTATTTATTTACACTAAGGAAACATACTAGGAACAGAAAAACTTGCACAAGGCACTAAAGGCAAAACAAACAGAACTAGCATGGGAGCTAGAAAGAACTAAAAGCGCTAGCATGTAAGCTAAAGAACAAACAAAGGAAGCATAGCGCGGAAGCTAGCAAGTACAAAAAAAAGTTCTTTAGCACAATCTGGAATCAGCGTCGTCACCTGTTGCATAGAACAGAAACTAAGATGCGAGGTCGAGTAAACGGAAAAGGCAGGCTTAAATAAGGACAGTAATTACAAGGCAGGTGCGCATCAAAAACAAAAGGCAGGTGAAACTAATGCGTAACTATGGCAACAGAACAAAACAGGAAGTGCCAACAGGAACTGAGGAAGTCATTTTACCAACGGAATACGATACAGAAACAGAACAAAACCAGAATATGATATGATCCGAGCAGCGGATCATGATAGTTATAGCACAAATAACATTTCACCACTAGTGTTTTTGCCAGTTATCGGCAAGCTACTTGGAAAATGTAGTAAACCAATCTACAAATTACTAAATGTATGTAGCTAAGCTACAGTGAAATCTAATTGAAGCAAGCTACACTAAAAG
>NC_084625.1:19779725-19802225 GCF_033978795.1 Nerophis ophidion | reverse complement strand
CGTAGATACATTAGCTGCACTCTAGCATGAGTTTGTTAACATACCAATAATAGCATTTCACAGCTGTTTGTATGTTAGCCTAGCAGCATTAGCTTTGGAAAGCTATTAGTATGTTAGCATTGCAACATTGGCCTTGCAATAGATTAGCGTTTTAACATTATCTTTGGATTATATAAACTTTAGTTTTGTAATATCATAGCTAGGTTAGCGTAGCAACATTAGCTTTCCGCTATTATAATTATGTTATAGCTTTTACCTCAAAAGCCTGCACAGCCTGCTCTGTTCCCTAAATAACTTCACAATTTTCACAAAAAAACACTTTTCAATTCTAACTTACAGGGGAACATTATCACCAAACCTATGTAAACGTCAATATATACCTTGATGTTGCAGAAAAAAGACCATATATTTTTTTAACCGATTCCCGAACTCTAAATGGGTGAATTTTGGCAAATTAAACACGTGTCTGTTTATCCCTCTCTGAGCGACGACGTCAGAACATGTCGTCACATCGGTACTCAACGCCATTTTTCCCTACCACATCACACGCATCGAGTCGAATCAGCTCTGTTATTTTCCGTTTTTTCGACTGTTTTCCGTACCTTGGAGCCATCATGCCTCGTCGCTGTGTTGTCGGAGGGTGTAACAACAGGATCAGGGACGGATTCAAGTTGATTTACGTAGAATGTGCATCAATTAGCACGGCATGCTAATCGATGCTAACATGCCATTTAGGCTAGCTGTGTACATATTGCGGCATTATGCCTAATTTGTAGCTATATTTACATCTAGCCTTTCCCTCCACCCACATTTAATGCCAAACAAACACTTAGCAATCGACGGATTTAAGTTGCTCCAGTGTCAAGAGATGCAAAAGTCCCTCGTTTGGTTTTTACCGGCGATGCTACGACAGAGATGGCACAGAGATGACAAGAATGTCTGGATACCCTGCGACACTCAAAGCAGATGCATTCCCAACGATAAAGTCAAAGAAATCACAAAGGTGAGTGTTGTTGATGTTATTGACTTATGTGCTAATCAGACATATTTGGTCGCGGCATGACTGCCAGCTAATCGATGCTAACATGCTATTTAGGTTACCTGTATGTACATTTGTTGTTGTATTTACATACAGCGTTTCCTTCCACCCACATTTAATGCCAAACAAACACTTACCAATCGACGGATTTAAGTTGATCCAGTGTCAATGCGGAAGTCCTGATCGGTTGGTCTGCACATTTTACCGGCGATGCTAACGCAGACATGCATGGCCGAATAGCGTCAATAGCTATTCGCTTAATATCTTCAATTTTGTTTTCGCTATCTGCCTCCATACTCCAACCATCCGTTTCAATACATGCGTAATCTGTTGAATTGCTTAAACCGCTGAAATCCGAGTCTGAATCCAAGCTAATGTCGCTATATCTTGCTGTGCTATTCGCCATTGTTTGTATTGGAATCGCTAGGTGACGTCACAGGAAAATGGACAGTGGCTTAAGCAAATAGCGAAAATCAAGCACTTTAAAGCTTTTTTTAGGGATATTTCGGGACAGGTAAAATTTTGAAAAGAACTTCAAAAAATAAAATACGCCACTGGAAACGGATTTTTATTGGTTTTAACCCTTCTGAAATTGTGATAATGTTCCCCTTTAAATATCCTGACTGAAGATAAAAAAAGGAAGGTTATTTGAGCGTCTGTCATCTGTCCACACACAGGAAGTTAAACGTATTGCTTTCTGCATGCTTTTATTCCCCTTAAATAATGTTATTACAGCCTGTGCCCTTTTCATACCACAAACATTAGCATTTCAATTTATGTGTAATCTGCTTTTGCAGTATAATATCTCCCTCCTGATAAATCATAATGTATTTGGCTCGGAATGAGGAAGGGAGCGAAGGCGAAAAACGTGGTGGGGTGGACGTGGGGTGGGGGGGATGGAAAGAAAGAGGTGCAGGTGAGGTCCTGGGAGAAAATGTCAGATTCTTTACCGATAAAGAGGTGGTAATGACGATACTGGGAGATACTAAACAGGGAAAGGTCCACGTCCTCCTCCTCTGTCTGAAATGTATTTTGTGTTTGCAGGCACCATGGTGGTCCAGGTGAGCGCCACGGATGCTGATGACCCCATGTTTGGCAACAACGCCAAGCTTATATACTCCATCCTGCAGGGGGAGCCCTACTTCTCCGTGGAGCCAAAGACAGGTACCATGCTGGAAACGGTCCCGACATTCTTTCGCTCTAAACTTTTATTTATTTACGTCTCACATTCTGCATCACAGCCCTTCCCACGCACGCATTTGACCTGAAGTCGAATGCGTCGACTGCTCGCTGCTTCAAATCGTTGTTTCGCCCGCGGCTTCGTTTAACCTGCAGCGCGCACTCAGCCGCTCAGAACATTTTGTACAACGCCAGCCTTTTTTCCTTTTTCATTTACTGCACAAATTCCCATCCGGCAGGGATCATCATGACCTCCTGGCCCAACATGGACCGCGAGGCCAAGGAAAAGTACCTGGTGGTGGTCCAGGTGAAGGACATGCTGGGCCTCAGCGGCGGCTTCTCGTCATCCACCACCGTCACCGTCAGCCTGAGCGACGTCAACGACAACGGGCCGATGTTCCAGCACCGTGAGTGCGCTGAAAAATCAATGAAAAACATGACAGCAGGGGTGTCCAAACTTTTTCCACAGAGGTGCAGGCACTGAAAAATGAAAGTTTGTGGGGGCAATTTTGAACATTTTAATTTTCAAAATCACTACAATATATGGATTTGTTTTAACCGTTAGTGCTCCCGATATTTTGGTACCGGTACCAAAATAATTTAGTGAAGAAAATTACATTTATATAGCGCTTTTCTCTAGTGGCTCAAAGTGCTTAAAGGCCTACTGAAATGAGATTTTCTCATTTAAACGGGAATAGCAGGTCCATTCTATGTGTCATACTTGATCATTTCGTGCCATTGCCATATTTTTGGCGAAAGGATTTAGTAGAGAACATCCACGATAAAGTTCGCAACTTTTGGTTGCTAATAGAAAAGCCCTGCCTTTACCGGAAGTATGTGCGCGTGACGTCACGAGTTGCAGGGCTCCACACATTTTCACATAGTTTTTAATGGGAGCCACCAGCAGTAAGAGCAATTCGGACCGAGAAAGCGACAATTTCCCCATTAATTTGAGCAAGGATGAAAGATTTGTGAAGTAGAATATTGATAGTGAAGGACTAGAAAAAAAAAAGAACTAGAAAAAAAAAGCAACGGCTCCTGGCGGCGGCAGTGTGAGCGTTTCAGATGCAATTAGACACATTTACTAGGATAATTCTGGAATATCCCTTATCTGCTTATTGTTTTAATAGTGTTTTATTGAGATTTTAAAGATTGTAAAGGCATACTTTGAGGTCGGATGGCTGCGGTGAACACGCAGTTTCTCAGAGAGAAGCCGAGGAGCCAAGCTTACAGCTGCCTTTTTTGACAGCTGCTGCAGGTCGACGAATAATCCACTGATGTCTTCGGTAAAATATATATAACACAATTTCCCCATCCAAAAACATGCTGGTTGACGTAAAGAAACATGTTCGCTTGACCGCTCTGTGTTAAAGCTTCACAACAAACAAAGAAAAACCGGTGCTAAAGACAGCTGCAATACACCGCTTTCCACCAACAGCTTTGTTCTTTATAGTCTCCATTATTAAATGAACAAATTGCAAAAGATTCAGCAACACAGATGTCCAAAATACTGTGTAATTATGCGGTTAAAGCAGACGACTTTTAGCCGCGAGTGGTGCAGCACTAATATTTCCTGACAGCACGCGTACTCATCATCATTCCGCGACGTTTTCAACAAGAAACTCGTGGGGAATCTAAAATTGCAATTTATTAAACTAAAAAGGCCGTATTGGCATGTGTTGCGATGTTAATATTTCATCATTGATATATAAACTATCAGACTGCGTGGTCGGTAGTAGTGGCTTTCAGTAGGCCTTTAACATAGTTAAACCCAATATCTAAGTTACATTTAAATCAGCGTGGGTGGCACTGGGAGCAGGTGGGTAAAGTTTTCTTGCCCAAGGACACAACAGCAGTGACTAGGATGGCGGAAGCGGGAATCGAACCTGGAACCCTCAAGTTGCTGGCACGGCCGCTCTACCAACCGAGCTATGCTTCCCCATTTTTTTACCCCCCAATTTAAATACTTTTCGGTACTTTTAGAAATTAAGGGCACCACAAAAAATTTCATTATTGGTTTTATTTTAACAAAAAAAAAATCTTACGGTACATCAAACGTATGTTTCTTATTGCAAATGTGTCCTTAAATTAAATGGTGGACATACAAGACAACTTGTCTTTTATTAGTAAGTAAGCAAACGAAGTCTCCTAATTTAGCTGCTGACATATGCAGTAACATATTGTGTCATTTATCATTCTATTATTTTGTCAACATTTTTAAGGACAAGCGGTAGAAATTTAATTATTAATCTACTTTGCTCATTTACTGTTAATATCTGCCTACTTTCTTTTTTAACATGTTCTATCTACACTTTTGTTAAAATGTAATAATATATTTGTATTCTGTTGTGTGACACTTTACATTAGTTTTGGATGATACCACACATTTGGGTATGAGTCCGATACGAAGTAGTTACAGGATCATACATTCAGTCTTCATGTGTCCAGGGACATATTTCCTGGGTTTATAAACATAAAAAAAAAAAAAAAAAGAAGATCTTGTGATGCCAAAAAATATCGATGTAATCATAGTAGTATCAATCAATCAATCAATGTTTACTTATATAGCCCTAAATCACTAGTGTCTCAAAGGGCTGCACAAACCACCACGACATCCTCGGTAGGCCCACATAAGGGCAAGGAAAACTCACACCCAGTGGGACATCGGTGACAATAATGACCCAGTGGGACGTCGGTGACAATGATGACTATGAGAACCTTAGAGAGGAGGAAAGCAATGGATGTCGAGCGGGTCTAGTATCAACTAGATACGCTCCTGTTCTTGGTATCATTACAGTGGATGTTAGGTGGAGATCCACAAATGGCATCTGTTTACATTTTGACACCGGTGTGCATGTTTAAATATTCCTCGTCCTGCAGGGATGATACCTGTAACAAAATTACTTTACTTGTCGCCATGGAGGCGAGAATTAGTGATTTAGAAGTAGCTAAAACACTGGCCGAACGGTCGGTACTTTTTAGAGGTGGTATAGTACCGATTACGATTCATTAGTATCGCGGCACTAAAAAAATACCGGTATACCATACAACCCTACCCCACACTTTGGCCCTAGGGACCACAAGGGTCTTAGTCATAAAAAAAAAATGGGTCATGTATTGTATATTTTTTGTTATTCAACACTTAACTCTTTAGAGCATGGGTCGGCAACCCAAAATGTTGAAAGAGCCATATTGGACCAAAAATACAAAAACAAATCTGTCTGGAGCCGCAAAAAATTAAAAGCCACATTAGATACAGAAAGTGTGTAATGAGATATAAATTGAATTAAGAGGACTTAAAGGAAACCAAATGAGCTGAAATATACCTACAAATGAGGCATAATGATGCAATTTGTACATATAGCTAGCCTAAATAGCATGTTAGCATCGACTAGCTTGCAGTCATGCAGTGACCAAATATGTCTGATTAGCACTCCACATAAGTCAATAACATCAACAAAACTCACCTTTTTGCATTCATGCACAACGTTAAAAGTTTTGTAGACAAAATGAGACGGAAAAAGAAGTGGCATAAATCACGTCCAAGAAAGTCGGAAAAAGTTATACAAGTAAACAAACTACGGTGAGTTCAAGGACCGCCAAAATTAGTAGGACAAAACGGCGCTTACCAAATACTCGAAACAGTGATGCATGTTTAATACAAACAGTGTGCTTTATGACAATTAGGGAGGTTTGTGTCATGTTTGTCCTCCTACAGAAACCAAATTAAAACAAAAAATATGTTTTTTTTTCTCCTCATCGTTTTCATTTTTCATATATTTTTGAAAAAGCTCCAGAGAGCCACTAGGGCGGCACTAAAGAGCCGCATGCGGCTCTAGAGTAACTTCTGGTCCATCTGTCCATATAAAGTAAAAAAATATATATATTAAGAGTAATATGTGAAAGAAGATTGTTTTTATGGCAAAAAGTGTAACGGTATAGTGGCAGAAAGAGAAGGGAGGTCATTAGCTTGCAGCGTATTTATTATAGCAAAAGATTGAGGTCTGTAACAAATCCAAATATGTGTGGTGGGACTATGTGAAGCGATTATATGTTGAGTGTTACCGGGAGGGGTTGGAGTTGCGTGTTGAGAAAGGTGCGGAAGTCCAGAAAGGGCAAAACAGGCTCGGAGGTCCAGAGACAGGCAGGAGGTCAGGGGCTGGAGCGAGGCGTCGTCTTCCTGGAGCAGGCGTGAGGTCGAGATCCAAGAAGGCAGCAGGAACTCCAGAGGGGATCTGCGGAGATGAGACATACAGCTCGAAACCAGGGTATGACGACGGGCTGCTGGATGGCGACACAGGACAAGACACAATGAGCACAACGGGGGGGGAAACACGAGGAGCGAGGAAGCACAGAGGCAAGGAGGCTTACTGTACATGTACAAGTAGCTACGTTCTGGCACTGGAACGCAGGACAAGCTGGCTTAAGACGGCAGGGAAGGTCTCATCAGCGTCAAGTGTGTTGATTTGTAGAGCGATTGCAGTATTTCAAAGTAAAATTTTCTTTGCAAAGTAGTTGGAGCCTTTTGATTTTAATTCATTTTATATTTTTTGAGCAATGACAGAAAGGAATATCCCACTGATACTCTTGAAAATCATAAAGCAGTGGTTCTCAACCTTTTTTCAGTGAACATTATTTTAATTCAGTACCCCCTAATCAGAGCAAAGCATTTTTGGTTGGAAAAAAAAGATAAAGAAGTGAAATACAGCACTATGTCATCAGTTTCTGATTCATTAAATTGTATAACAGTGCAAAATTCTGCTCAATTGTAGTGGTCTTTCTTGAACTATTTGGAAAAAAAAAGATATAAAAATAACTAAACAACTTGTTGAAAAATAAACAAGTGATTCAATTATAAATAAATATTTCTACACATAGAAGTAATCATCAACTTAAAGTGCCCTCTTTGGGGATTGTAATAGAGATCCATCTGGATTCATGAACTTAATTCTAAACATCTCTTCATAAAAAAAAAATCTTTAACATCAACATTTATGGAACATGTCCACAAAAAATTTAGCTGTCAAAACTGAATCTTGCATTGTTGCATTTCTTTTCACAGTTTATGAACTTACATTCATATTTTGTTGAAGTATTATTCAATAAATATATTTATAAAGGATTTCTGAATTGTTGCTAGTTTTCAATAAATATATTTATAAAGGATTTTTTAATTGTTGATATTTTTAGAATATTTAAAAAAAATCTTACGTACCCCTTGGCATACCTTCAAGTACCCCCAGGGGTACGCGTACCCCCATTTGAGAACCACTGTCCTAGAAGACATGCAGGCTATTTCTACAGTGGAGTCACCCAATTTCAGGAATCTAATCAGCATGATAGCGGGCGTCAAACAGCAAATGGCACAAAAACATTTTCCATGTACCTCGACACTGTGGACAGTGAGTACATAAACATGGAAAGAAACCTAAAAAAGGCACTGAAAACTCTGCCTCTGCTCATGAATGCCCTTTAATAACAAATGTCTCAAAGGTCTGCGGACTATAGAGTGTTTTCCGTTCGGGCTCCAGTACTCTGGAATGCCCTCCCGATAACAGTTCGACATGCTACCTCAGTAGAAGCCTTAAAACTCATTTGTATACTCTATCCTTTAAAGAGACCTCCTTTTTAGAGCAGTTGATCTGCCGCTTCTTTTCTTTTTCTCCTCTGCCCCCCCCTCCCTTGTGGAGGGGGTCCGGTCCGATGACCATGGATGAAGTACTGGCTGTCCAGAGTCGGGACCCAGGATGGACCGCTCGTCGGGACCCAGGATGGACCGCTCGCTTGTGTATCGGTTGGGGACATCTCTACGATGCTGATCCGACTCCGCTTGGGATGGTTTCCTGTGGATGGGACTCTCGCTGCTGTCTTGGATCCGCTTTGAACTGAACAACAACTGTTAGACCCGCTCGACATCCATTGCTTTCGTCCTCTCCAAGGTTCTCATAGTCATCATTGTCACCGACGTCCCACTGGGTGTGAGTTTTCCTTGCCCTTATGTGGGCCTACCGAGGATGTCGTAGTGGTTTGTGTGGGGTTTGTGCAGCCCTTTGAGACACTAGTGATTTAGGGCTATATAAGTAAACATTGATTGATTGAACTCTCGCGGCTGTGTTGGAGCCACTATGGATTGAACTTTCACAGTATCATGTTAGACCCGCTCGACATCCATTGCTTTCGGTCTCCTAGAAGGGGGGGGGTTGCCCACATATGAGGTCCTCTCCAAGTTTCTCATAATCATCATTGTCACTGGCGTCCCACTGGGTGTGAGTTCTCCTTGCCCACTGGGTGTGAGTTTTCCTTGCCCTTATGTGGGTTCTTCCGAGGATGTCGTAGTCGTAGTGGTTTGTACAGTCCTTTGAGACATTTGTGATTTAGGGCTATATAAATAAACATTGATTGATTGATTGATCAAACCAGAAAGACAACTTTGGCTCAGATCCCATATCAGGGAAAGAAATCTCAACCCACTGAGAACCACAAGAAACCTTGGAAGAAAAATATTTCATGTATTATATTGTAACTGCATGCATGTTTGAAATTAACTTAACAACAACAACATTCAGTTAGGACTGTACAGTATTTTTTCCTTAAATTGACGACATAAATCCACATAGTGCTGCATTTAGTGTGTTTCAATTTGTAGTTTCCACAATATTTTGAACTTGTCTTTCTGGTCACACCCAGTCGACGTTTAGGTTGAAAGACCGCCTCGGAATGCAGAGCGAGAAAAGTTAAAGTGGCCGGTCCTGTCTGCCTTATTTGCATGTCGCCCTGTAGATGGATGTAATCATTCACACATTGCCATGACCTTTTGGAGGGAGAAAAAAAATACTTTCCTGGTGATAAAGCTCACCAAGTGGATGCTGTGGGAAAGAAATCAATTTTAGATGGAGACATGGACGTGTCCTGGCCTTATAAATGTTGTATGACCACACTTCAGCCTGTCTGTTGGGTCACATGATTGCACATTACTACCAGCGGGGGAACTCTTTGCCATGCTTGCTGGATGGAAATCTTCTTTCTTTTCAGATTTGTACACCTTCGCCATTCCAGAAGACGCCACAGTGGGCACAACGGTGGGCAGGGTTACGGCGGAGGACGCTGACGTCGGCGCCAACGCCAGAATGAACTACAGCCTGGTGGACGACCTGGAGGAGAGCGCCACCTTCACCATCCAAACCGACCCGGCCACTCAGGCGGGAGTGGTGGTGCTCGCCAAGGTGATAAAATAATCCCTACTGTACTTGCTAAAAAGTGTTAAATACTTATACAAAAAAGCACTACTATTTAGTGTCCATGAAACTATCACAAATCCAAAGCATTGATAGGCGAAACCTGATATTTTTGTATCACAAGAGAAGTATGTTTACACCAATGTCAGATATTAATAATGTTGTCAGGCATCATCTGAGTGAAAACATAGTGTATTTTCCGGACCATAGGGCGCACCGGATTTTAAGGCGCACTGCTGATGAATGGTCTATTTTTGATATTTTTCATTTCTAAGGCGCACCGGATTATAGGGCGCATTAAAGGAGTTGTCACGCCAAATTTCTTCTCCCTACAACCCCCCCCATTTACTTCCGGGGTCATGATTAATACAGACGTTTTGTTATTGCTATATTATAAAAATATAACGCTATAATATAAAAATACAGACGTTTTGTTAACGCTATATTATAAAAAAATGTAAAAAACAATTTACAAACACAAGCTATGGGATGACATAAGAGGAAACATGACCCCGGAAGTAAATGCGTCATCCCATAGCTTGTGTTTGTAAATTGTTTTTTAATTTTTTTATAATATAGCGTTAACAGAACGTCTGTATTTTTGTAATATAGCGTTATATTTTTATAATATAGCGTTAACAAAACGTCTGTATTAATCATGACCCCGGAAGTAAATGGGGGGGAAGGTTTTTGTAGGGGGGAAGACATTTGGCGTGACAGAGTCATATATATATATATATTTTTTTTTTTTTTTCTAAATGGAGAACACTTCCTTGTGGTCTACATAACATGTAATGGTGGTTCTTTGTTCAAAATGTTGCATGGATTATGTTTTCAGACCATCTTCAAGCCTCTTTCTGAAAGTCACTTCAGGATGCGTCGTTTTGTGGGCGGTCTTATTTACGTGGCTCACCTGCGGCCAGTGCTGTAACACCGTTATTTTCAACGGTAACTAGAAGACTAACGCAATATTTTTTTATATTCGGTAACTCCGTCAACGTTGCACCATGCGTTATTTTGCGTTATTTTTTATGTAGTATTGGCTAGAAACAGAGAATATGTGAGTTTGTTTTATTGGAGGGTTGCAGTGTCGTCCTTCTGAGTCATCCTGTGTTACAAGCGGGAGAAGAGAAGAGGTGCGGTGTGTGTGTGTGTGTTTGTGTGTGATGGGGGGGGGGGGGGGGGGCGTGTCTGTGTTTACTAACAACAGGACATCATGGCGGAGCCGAAGTCGAGTTTCTTAACATGGAGATATTCTCACTACTTTTCTTTTGTCGAGCACGAAGAAAAGAACATTTTAGTTAAATATAAGCTGTGTCTTGGATCAAGGATCCTATCTACTGCCCAAAACAGCAATTTAAATCTGCTGAAACAGTTACAAAGGCAACATACTTCGACAAAGCTAGTAAAGAGAGACACGATGCCGGTGCAGAAACGCACAGTTTTTCAGGATTTATGCAGCTCCCAAATGCAGATCAGCAGGTACCAGAAGGTAGGAAAAGTTGCTCTTGCATAATATTGCGAAACAAAACGCCAGATAATATGTTTTGCTTTATACACACACCATAATGATACATGTATGTTTAATGCGTTAAATTACAATATTGATATTTTATTCAAAATCAATTTAATGATAAAATATTTGAAAAACGGGTCAAACTATTGATATGACTAAGTATCTATATGTCAGATATTAATGTTTTTTCCTCAATTCTTGCCATAGCCGTTGGACTACGAGTCCAAGAGGCGCTACGTGATGGCAGCAGAGGTGGTCAATGAGCAGGTGGACACCGTCTTCCTGCCCTTGGACGAGTTCACGGACAGGACCACGCTAAAGATCGTGGTGCAAGACGTCAACGAGCCGCCCGTCTTCCTCTCGCCGTCGTACGAATGGATGGTGACCGAGAACGCCGCCGTGGGGAGCGCCGTGGGAGTCGTCAGCGCCCGGGACACCGACACCGCCGACGATCCCATCAGGTTGGGCCGTCTCCTCCAACTGTCATGTCACTCGGTGAAAAATTGTTCAATTCCAAAAAGTGTCACTGGCTCGCCGCATCCATTTTTACGCTTGATGTCTGGATCCGCCGTACACGTTCATATTTATCACGCATTAGTTTAGTCGGAAATGAGGACCGCTGAATAAATCATCATGATTTTTTTTTTTCTTCACACCTCACAGGCTTTTCTATCTATTGTGGTATTATCACAAAGCAACGTGGCCTGGACGCCGGAATGTAATAAAACGCCGTGCGAGGCGAGGCGGCGCCCGGAATTGAGATTTGATGTCATTTGCAAGGGAGGCACGTTTTTTTTGCGCGGGAGGCGCCTGGAGTCCATCTGAGGCGAACTTGCCGATGGCAGGCGCCGCACATCATCCTGCGCCCGCCGTCTATTAGTGTCCCTTTGGTGACGCTGTCGCCTTGATTAATACGTGCATGCTTTCCGAAGTTACACTAAAAATGATTCAGTTTGCTCTTGTCAGCTCGGCTTGTTTTCTGCGGCAAAGTGAGCTGATGTGATTTACTACTTTGTGTACTTTTATTCTCAGTTAAACACATTATAGATGTGTTATGATTTCACTAATGCTATGATCATGCTGCCAGTTTGCACTCCTGACACCAATCTCGTCATCGAGGGGGAGATTTTGTGGATATATTTGCTCGAGACACAGTGACAAACTCTTGTGTGATTGTTAAGAAACAGAAAAAATAAATATGGAGTAATCATGCAGCATCACCCTAAGCCAGGGGTCGGCAACCCAAAATGTTGAAAGAATCATATTAGACCAAAAATACAAAAAAAAAAAAAGAATCTGTCTGAAGCCGCATAAAATTAGAAGGCAACCCCTGATTTAAGTGTCTATATTAGCCTACTATCAAAATGACTTTAAAAACCTTGTATAAGTGTTATAATGAAGGCAACTCATTATGTAATTGTTTATATTAGCCTAGTACATACTTGCCAACCTTGAGACCTCCGATTTCGGGAGGTGGGGGTGAAGGGGTGGGGGGCGTGGTCGGGGGAGAGGCATGGTTTGGGTGGGGGGCGTGGTTAAGAGGGGAGGACTATATTTGCAGCCAATTCACCAACTCGATTATTTCATATATATATATATATCTATATATATATATATATATAGATATATATATATATATGTATACATATAAATATATATGAAATACTTGACTTTCATTGAATTCTAGCTATATATATTTATTTTATTATATACATAAATAAAATAAATAGTTGAATTTCAGACGGCACCTATCAAATACACAGTAATAAAAACATAGTTGTTCTACTGACTGTACTGTGCTTGCTGGTTACTAAAAAAAACTAAACAACAACACTTACCTTTCACTATTTGAGTAACGTCGCTTCCGAGTTTCCAGAAAATGGTGCCAGTATGTGGTTTGGCCTGCCATCTCTCGCTGTAAGCTTTGTTCATTTTTGTGTTGTTTGCGTCTATTTTCGTCTCTGTCAGCTCACTGCTTGTGTATGACCGCCAAACACTGTTGGATCTTGGCCCCTTTCACACTGTGATCAACTTCAACGTTGGTTTTTCGACGTACCAGTCAGCTTTTACACCTGGCCGGATTCCTGCCTTCCTTTCCCGCCTGGTGGCTCCTCTCCGCCGCCACCTGCGCGCTGTGTGTTGGGCCCCACCTGGATTAGCTGCACCCTTGGTTCGGTCTTGTGAACGCAAGAATTTTGATGACCAAAACGTTTATCCTGAAGGATTTCTTCACTTCCCGCGGACTTGACTACCTCTGTGTGACGGAAACATGGCTGAGAGCCTGTGAGTCCGCCCCTCTTAATGAACTTCTACCTCCGGAGTGTTCCTACTTTAATTCTCCGCGGTCGTCTGGTCAAAAAGGAGGAGGATTAGCAGTCGTTTTTAAAAATGACTTTAAATGCCGTCAGACCCGGCTGCAATTCTCCATTTCAAGCTTCGAACTGTGCATGTTTGAGCTGGAGGGGGCGTGGCCTCCAGCTTAGGCTGAATTTTGAGAGATTTTTGTGAGAAAATTTCTTCCGGGAGGTTTTCGGGAGAGGCGCTGAATTTCGGGAGTCTCCCAGAAAATCCGGGAGGGTTTGCAAGTATGGCCTAGTATCAAAATGACTTTAAAAGCCTGATATAAGTGTTATAATGAATGCAACACATGATCTAAGTGTCTATAATAGCTATATTAGCCTACTATCAAAGGCTGGCGCAAATCTTCATTGACAGAAATGTTGTATTATTTTTATTCTACACATTTTTGCAACATTGGAAATTGTTAGTAAAATGGAGGCTTCTCCAAGGATGAGATGACTTCTGGAAATGACTGGCTCAGAATGGCCAAAGGTATAAATGTGTGCGTCCAGGGAAACTGCCGGCTGTCTTCTTCTAATGGATTTATTAGAATATTTGCAAGCTGGGTAACATTTGCTGTGGTCTGGAACAACATGTAACACAAAACAACTATGAGAAATGCAGCCAATATAACATGCAGATATTGTGTCATGAGACATGCAAATATACATTAAATACACAGAGGACATAAGTAAAGGATATTAAATGAGCTCGAATATACCTCCAAATAAGGAATAATGATGCCCATATGTAAATACAACTAGCCTAAATAGCACGTTAGCCTTGATTAACCACTCATTGACCAAATATGCCTGATAAGCACTCCAGCAAATCAATAAAATCAACAAAGGTCCCCTTTCTGCATTCGCGCACAGCATAAAACACTTGGTGGACACAATGAGACAAAGAAGGAGTGCTATAAAACACGTCTTTCTGTGGCAGCATTGGAGAAAGTTGTACATGCAAACAAACTACAATGAGTTCAAGGATCGCTGAAATTAGTAGGACAAAACGGTGCATGCCAAAACTCTCATCAGTGAAGTATTTTTAATACAAACTGTAGGATTTCTAACAATTAGAAAGATTTGTGTCATGTTTGTTCTCCTACGGAAATCTCTAATGCTAGTGGTTATGCAATGTTAGTAGAATGTTTATGGAAACGCCAATGTAAATTAGCATCAAGTTAGCACATTTTGGAAAAGTGGCGACTTACTTTACGTATGAGTGTTTTCTATGAGGCATACTTGCTTTGTTGCCATGGAAAATTACAACATCACCTAGAAGCAGTTTGACTGAAACTACTCAGGGTGCTGCTTGAGTACTTGTTTTCTAGCCAAGTACAAACCCCGTTTCCATGTGAGTTGGGAAATTGTGTTAAATGTAAATATAAATGGATTAGAATGATTTGCAAATCTTTTTCAACCAATATTCAATTGAATGCACTACAAAGACAATATATTTGATGTTCAAACTCATAAACTTTTTATTTTTTTGTAAATAATAATTAATTTAGAATTTCATGGCTGCAATACGTGCCAAAGTAGTTGGGAAAGGGCATGTTACTGTGTTACATCACCTTTTCTTTTAACAACACTCAATACATTTTTGGGAACTGAGGAAACTAATTGTTGAAGCTTTGAAAGTGGAATTCTTTCCCATTCTTGTTTTATGTAGAGCTTCAGTCGTTCAACCGTCCGGGGTTTCCGCTGTCGTATTTTACGCTTCATAATGCGCCACACATTTTCGATGGAAGACACGTCTGGACTGCAGGCGGGCCAGGAAAGTACCCGCACTGTTTTTTTACAAAGCCACGCTGTTGTAACACGTGCTGAATGTGGCTTGGCATTGTCTTGCTGAATTAAGCAGGGGCGTCCATGAAAAATATGGCGCTTAGATGGCAGCATATGTTGCTCCAAAACCTGTATGGACCTTTCAGCATTAATGGTGCCTTCGCAGATGTGTAAGTTACCCATGCCTTGGGCACTAATGCACCCTCATACCATCACAGAGGCTGGCTTTTGAACTGTGCATTGATAACAGTCTGGATGGTTCGCTTCCCCTTTGGTCCGAATGACATAATGTCGAATATTTCCAAAAACAATTTCAAATGTGTACTCGTCAGACCACAGAACACTTTTCCACTTTGCATCAGTCCATCTTAGAAGATCTCGGGCACAGGGAAGCCGGCGGCGTTTCTGGATGTTGTTGATAAATGGCTTTCGCTTTGAATAGTAGAGCTTTAACTTGCACCTACAGATGTAGCGACAAACTGTATTTAGTGACAGTGGTTTTCTGAAGTGTTCTTGATACAGTGCCGTCTGAGGGATCGAAGGTCACAGTCATCAATGTTGGTTTCCGGCGATGCCGCTTACGTGGAGTGATTTCTCCAGGTTCTCTGAACCTTTTGATGATATTATGGACCGTAGATGTTGAAATCCCTAAATTTCTTGCAATTGCACTTTGAGAAACATTGTTCTTAAACTGTTTGACTATTTGCTCACGCAGTTGTGGACAAAAGCGTATACCTCGCCCCATCCTTTTTTGTGAAAGACTGACCATTTTCTGGGAATCTGTTTTTATACCCAATCATGGCCCCACCTGTTCCCAATTAGCCGGCACACCTGTGGGATGTTCCAAATAAGTGTTTGATGAGCATTCCTCAACTTTATCAGATTTATTGCCACCTTTCCTAACTTCTTTGTTACGTGTTGCTGGCATCAAATTCTAAAGTTAATCATTATCTGCAAAAAAAAAATGTTTATCAGTTTGAACATCAAATATGTTGTCTTTGTAGCATATTCAACTGAATATGGGTTGAAAATGATTCGCAAATCATTGTATTCCGTTTATATTTAAATCTAACACAAGTTCCCAACTCATATGGAAACAGGGTTTGTAATTGGGCGGTGTTTAATCTGCAACTAAATGTGATGCAGGGGCAATAAAGGTATCAAAATACAGTTTTCCTTACTGGTACTTCCTTGGTACGACCGACGGAATTGGGGCGGTGCCTATAGAAGTACTGAGTTCGGTACGAATCCCTAGTCACGTGTGTTGTCAATTTTTTAGAGAATATTTGCTGTGTGTTACATAATTTTCAGTGGATAGTAAATCTGTATTGCAATACAAGCTGTACTTTCTGGAGAAAACTTTGTACCCCTCCAGTGTCATAATTTCAATATTATTGTCATTTCCCCGCTAGATATTCCATAGACAAAAGTAGCGACACCGCAAAGACATTCCGAATGGACCCTCTCAATGGAACCATCACCATCGCCAAGACTTTGGACCGCGAGACGGCAACCTGGCACAATCTGACCGTCATCGCCAAGGAAGCCAGTAAGTCTTTTTTTACTCTTGCTCAAGTCTTACTTTACGATACCTCACTCCTCTCGCAGAGCACCATCGTTTGTCCTCCACGGTTGTGGCATCCATCAAGGTGCTGGACGTCAACGACAATGCGCCGCGGCTGGCCGGCCTCTATCAGCCCTATATCTGTGAGGGGACGCAGGCGGGGGAGGTGTGTACTCTGTGTGTGTGATGCGCTGATATGCCCGGGGTTTACTGCGCCGTGGCTTCCCTCGCTACATTGGAGGGGAATCGTAAGGCTCCCCCTGTCTTTGTGCCTTTCAGCTCATCCAGCTGCTCAGCGCCGTGGACCCGGACGAGCCCCCCGAGGGTCACCACTTCTACTTCTCCATGGTTCCAGACATGCACATCAATCCCAACTTTACCATTCGTGATAACCAAGGTACTTTTGACACTTATCTACATGTTGCATTACAAACGGTACATACTACTCAGTGGCCTTGTGGTTAGAGTGTCCGCCCTGAGATCGGAAGGTCGTGAGTTCAAACCTCGGCCGAGTCATACCAAAGACTATAAAAATGGGACCCATTACCTCCCTGCTTGGCACTCAGCATTAAAGGTTGGAATTGGGGGTTAAATCACCATAAATGATTACCGGGCGGGCACCACTGCCGCCCACTGCACCCCTCACCCCCCAGGGGGTGATCAAGGGTGATGGGTCAAATGCAGAGAATAATTTCGCCACATCTAGTGTGTGTGTGACAATCATTGGTACTTTAACTTTAACAATAGCAGGATTTATAACAAACAGTTTATTTTAAAGGGAACCTATGATGATTTTAATCCACATTTAAAACACTTCCTGGTGGTCTACGTCAGTTGTAACCGTACCCCTGGGGGTACTTGAAGATATGCCAAGGGATACGTCAGATTTTTAAAAATATTCTAAAAATAGCAACAATTCAAAATCCTTTATAAAATATATTTATTGAATAATACTTCAACAGAATATGAATATAAGTTCATGTAAAATTCTAAGTCAATTATTATTTGCAAAAAAAATTAAGTTTATGAGTTTGAACATCAAATATCTTGTCTTTGTAGTGCATTCCGTTTATATTTACATCTAACACAATTTCCCAACTCATATGGAAATGGGGTTTGTATATTCCGCCTATGAAGTGCTCTAGAAAATATCCGAAAACCTTCATCGTATTTTTTTATAAACATTGTAAGTACATTTTGATATTTTAGTGAGTATATAAGTAAGTATATATTTGTGTTGTAGGGTTATACCGGTATTAGTATAGTACCATGATACTAATTAATCATATTCGGTACTATACCGCCTTTAAAAAGTAACGGTACACTACCCTCTGCCCTTCTGTCATCGTCACGTCGTGTCATTGTTGATTGATTTTACGAGCAGAGGAGCATGTTTGGCAGCGCACTACCACCGAGTACTTAAAAGCAGACACAGTGTCTAGACAGAGAAGAGAGAACAAACGCATTTTGGCTTAAAACTGAATAATAAAGGTGAAGTTATAACACTGAAACGCCCTGAGGAAGAGTTACTTTAAGACATGGATAGCTAGATAGCAGCTAAAGTCCGCAGTCTGCAGTGTTTTAGCTACTTCTAAATCATTTATCCTCATCTCCATGGCGACAAATAAAGTAAGTTTCTTACAAGTAGCATCCCTGCAGGACGAGGAATAGCTTAACATGTTTCACTACACACCGTAGCTCACCGGCGTCAAATTGTAAACAAACGCCATTGGTGGAGCTAAACCTGACATCTACTGTAATGATACCAAGTACAGGAGCGTATCTAGTCAATACTACTAGGATTACATCCACATTTTTTTGTTGTCACAAAATATTTTTTCCTTTTTTTAAATTTATACTATGTTTAAAAACTCAGGAAGACATGTCCCTGGACACATGAAGACTTTGAATACGACCAATGTTTGATCCTGTAATGACTTGGTATCGGATTGATACCCAAACTTGTGGTATCATCAAAAACTAATGTAAAGTATTCAAACAACAGAATAACACGTGATTATTACATTGTAACAGAAGTGTAGATTGAACATGTTATAGAGAAAGTAAGCAGATATTAACAGTAAATGAACAAGTAGATTAATAATTCATTTTCTACCACTTGTCCTTAATAATGTTGACAAAATAATAGAATAATAAATGACACAATGTGTTACTGCATATGTCAGCAGACTAATTAGGAGCCTTTGTTTGCTTACTTACTACTAAAAGACCAGTTTTCTTGTATGTTCACTATTTTATTTAAGGACAAACGTACATTAAAAAACACATATTTGATGCACTGGAAGAATTGTTCTTTAAACAAAGCCAATAATGCCATTTTTTGTGGTCCTCTTTATTTAGAAACATATCAAAGTATCAAATACATTTTGGTACTGGTACCAAAATATTGGTATAGGGCATTGGTGTCAAACTCTGGCCCGCGGGCCAAATGTGGCCCGCCGTGTAATTTCATTTTGCCCTTGAGGCAATAATAAATTAACATTAGAGCTGGCCCGCCGGTATTGTACAGTGGCGGTGTTGCTGTATCACCGTATTCAACGCTAATTTTCATACTTGCCAACCCTCCAGATTTTTCCAGGAGAATCCCAAATTTCAGTGCCCCCCCCCTCCCCCGAAAATCTCCCGGGGCAACTATTCTCCCGAATTTCCACCCGGACAACAATATTGGGTGCGTGCCTTAAAGGTACTGCTTTTAGCATCCTCTACAACCTGTCGTCACGTCCGATTTTCCTCCATACAAACAGCGTGCGGGCCCACTCACATAATATATGCGGCTTCTACACACACACAAGTGAATGCATCGCACACTTGGTCAACAGCCATACAGGTCACACTGAGGGTGGCCCTATAAACAACTTTAACACTGTTACACCACACTGTGAACCCACACCAAACAAGAATGACAAACACATTTCGGGAGCACATCCGCACCGTAACATAACATAAACACAACAGAACAAATACCCAGAACCCCTTGCAGCACTAACTCTTCCGGGACACTACAATATACACCACCCGCTACCAACAAAACTCGATTTTGCATGTCACTTTAAAGTTATATTAACCTTGCTTGTTCAATATTCAATGCAAAACTTGTTTGGGTCCCTATTAAAATGTTAAGTTGTTCAACTTTGGCCCGCGGCTTTGTTCAGTTTAGAATTTTGGCCCACTCTGTATTTGAGTCTGACACCCCTGATATAGGGTCAACACTCTAGAATATATATAATGCAGTAACAGGCACAATAATAATAACATGTAATATTTACTTTTTTTCTCATTTCAAGCTGCATTGTTAGCCACCTTGTACTTGCTATATTTTACGAATTAGGATGCATAAAAAGAAGGAAAAACATATGCTTTTTTGCTTACCTAGGGATTGTGTTTGATAGACAAAATTCACAAAAAACATATTGCTTCCCTTTAAAAGGGCTGTTTGATAGCGGCTTGTTCATGTTCCGATTAGCTGTTTAATAGAACACATCAAGTCTCCCATCCAAAGGCAAAACCTAGTAACTCACTTCTAGCTGATTTTGAGAAAACAAAGGAAAACCAATCCATCCTGATGCTGTCTTACAAAGATCTACAAAGTCATCAAACGTATATATGTTTTCTTGAGCTTTCATCTTCTTGCCGATTGAGCCATGGATTGAATCTGCTCTCATGAACGTGTGCCCCTTTCTCCAGATATTTTATCACAATCTCGGGTGGGCCCCATTCTGCATTTGCACATTGGGCAAGAGCCGTGTACAGCGTCCAGTTTTTATTTTGACCTCCACAGTTATCTGCCCAAAAGAGTATGCAAGGGGAAGAATCAAGAACAGTACATTTAATGAAGGTGCTTGCAACGTCCTGGGCCAATCTTCCAAATATCCCCTCGTGCCATAATATCACATAATCAGGTTGACCGTCGGCCCCCATTCGTGCAAATGTCTCATTAAAGACAATAAGGCGACTGACAAAGAAGCTTCGATTGGTCCCTTGAGATACTAGGTTTTTCTGTTGTATCTACGCGGTTATGTGGTAGTTGCTAGGTCCTGCCATGCGCGTAACAACTTACTTACGGAAAAAAATCAGAATATCGCATACACTAATGTAAAGCATATCACCTAGGAACTCCAAAATTATTATCAGCTCAGTTTTGACCAAAATTGAGTTACTGGGTTTTGCCTTTGGACGGGAGAAGTGTTCCTATTTCTCCTCAACCTCTAGTTCCATGAAATATCCATCCATCCATTTTCTACCGCTTATTCCCTAGATATCAATAAAAAATGCTCTTTGGCTCTCTTTCACCCACTCTTGTCTCATCCACATGTACACGCAGGGACCGTGTGCACAAAAAGTCCACAAAGAAACGACCAATTTGCAGTCCTGTTGTTGATATGATAGAATATACCATCGGCGAAAGTTAACGTTTGCTAACAACACACAAAGCAGATGCGCGTACAGTATGGGCAGAACTTACAATATTACGTAGTAATAGCCTTAAGAGGGCGGGATATAATGCATTTAAAAAGAAATTGGGTCCATCTGCCATTTTGTGGGGATCATTTTCTTGTTGACTAATCTGCGGTTAATTTAATAGAGGCATTTATTAAATCCAGTGGTGGGCCATCAGGGTCAGGAAGACCTTCTCTGCTGGCCTAACATAACCACATATCATGATCATAAAAGTCAATTTGATTTAAATATTTACTTTCCCTAAATATCTAAAAGTATTCATTATTCTCTTCATGTCATATCGTGAACTGTGGTGGGGTTTGTTTTCCCGGAATGCAAAGGAAGGTGACGAGACATGGCGTCAAGGTAAATACATCATTTTTAATCTTAACTCAAAAGCTACAAACAAAAGGCACTCACAGTGGAGGCACACAACTTAACATAAGGAACAAAACAAATACTTAAACATAAACCATGAACAAAAAACAAAGAACACTTACTGTGACATGAGCAAAGCAGCATGAACAATGAACATCAGTACGAACTATGGCATGGACAGAGCAAAAACAAGAGTGATGACACCAGAACGACCAACAGAAAATGACAGGCTTATATAGTGACATGATTAACAACAGGTGCGTGAGTTCAAACAAATGAGGCGGGTGAAACTAATGAGTTGTCGTGGAAACTAAAACAAACCAGGGTGTGCAAAAACAGGAACTAATGGAGTCAAAAACAAACAGAACATAACTAAACACAACATGATCACAAGACATGACACTTCATCTCATATTATGCTTCTTCCAATGCTGTTGTTTTTAGTTTAGAAATTGTATCCAATCAGATTTCAGCTAGCTTTTGTTGCCATGCTGTACCAAATCTGCCTGGAGCCTTCAGAATCAGCAAATCAGTGATCAGTGAACGGACACATACAGGTGATAGACAATTGCGATAGCCAATCGGATCCCGAGTTTTTGTCAGTAAGGCCTTCTAGCTGGACTAATGCTGTGATTGGATACTCACTTGGGAGTCCCAAGTGAGTATCAATCAATGTTTATTTATACAACCCTAAATTACAAGAGTCTCAAAGGGCTGCACAAGCCACAACAACATCCTCGGTTCAGAGCCCACATAAGGGCAAGGAAAAACTCACAACCCAGTGGGATGTCAATGTGAATGACTAGGAGAAACCTTGGAGAGGACCGCAGATGTGGGTGACCCCCTCCACCCAGGGGGGGCGGAAGCAATGGACGTCGAGTGGGTCTAACATAATATTTTGAAAGTCCAGTCCATTGTGGATCTAACATATTAGTGAGAGTCCAGTCCATAGTGGGGCCAGCAGCAGACCATCCCGAGTGGAGACGGGTCCAATCACAAGT
>NC_084625.1:19767225-19774725 GCF_033978795.1 Nerophis ophidion | reverse complement strand
TCCTTTTGTGGAGGCGTTCCCAGATTGCAAATGATAACCCCCCCCCTCCCCCCAACACACACACAACTACCCCCCTCCGCCAAAATAATTATAATTTATCGTTTGAAGTAGCACATTGTTTAGAGATACATCTTGAAGTTTTCACCGCTGTATTTTTACTATAACCAAAAATAAACTTCTTAAACATTAGATTAGATTCACCCGGTCACCACATTGTGTACTTGATTTGACGGTTTAGCATTGTTTGAAAACGGGTAGCCAACGTTGCATACAACAATAAAAAGTCAAAAAAGGCTAAACTTCTCATATGTTCCATCAAAATTACTTTTACATTACTTTTCTGATATTTTTTTGAAAAAAGGACCACTCTTGATTATTTGCATTTTTTTGAGTAGCACTGTGCTCTCCTATAGTGACCTCAAAAAAAGTGATAATAAAATCCCGTATCTACATTTTATGGCCGATTTTGCCAAGATTGTAGTAGCATTGGGTTAGGGTTGCCGGACAGTTCTGCAGACTTCATGGCTGGCTCGCATCGTGGTCACTCCATGATCACGTACGACCGCCAGACACTTCTGGATATGGACATATCGGGCCGTTTTGGACTGATAGACGCGGGCTTGTTCGACGTGCTAACTAGCATGGGAATACGTCGGCGGCTACAT
The DNA here is from genome assembly GCF_033978795.1 of Nerophis ophidion. Taxonomy (NCBI): domain Eukaryota; kingdom Metazoa; phylum Chordata; class Actinopteri; order Syngnathiformes; family Syngnathidae; genus Nerophis; species Nerophis ophidion. The sequence continues at coordinate 19,774,060 of NC_084625.1, read as the reverse complement.
CCAGCGGCCTGTGAAGCAGGGGAGTCTAGTAGCAGCGGGGGCCGTCTACGGAGCAGACGCCAGCGGTGTGATCGGAAACGCGGATGCCGAGCGGGGCTTAAAACAAAGCAGAAGGCTAATCCCCACAGAACACCACTTTCCTCCATCCTGCAGCCGCATTTAATTGGAAGATGCGAGACTACTGGTCTGGGTAAGGAGTCAGTTAAATTAGAACAAGTTTTTTCTGCTTTGCGTGTTTCAGAGTTGGACATGTGTTTTACTGAGGTGGCTAACTATGATGCGTGCAGTTTATCAAAGCAACAAACAAACAATCGGAAAATCCCCGTTACTGAGGTGGCTAACCATGATGCGTGCAGTTTATCAAAGCAACAATCAAACAATCGGAACATTCCCGTCGTATCAATTCCTAGATATGGTCGTAACTATACTGAATGCACTGAGCATAATAAACACAACATTATTAATATTGCTACTACGGATAATTTGATCAAAAATTCCCTAAAACAGCCCACTACCTATAATATAGGTTTTTTAAACATAAGATCATTGTCTCCCAAAACGTTATTAGTTAATGATATTATCAGAGACAACAATCTTAACATCATCGGTCTCAGCGAAACCTGGCTTAAACCAAACGACTTTTTTGCGCTAAATGAGGCATGTCCTCCTAACTTTACACATGCGCATATTGCCCGTCCGCTTAAAAGGGGTGGGGGGGTCGCACTAATATACAACGAAAACTTTAACCTTAGTCCTAACATAAATAATAAATATAAATCGTTTGAGGTGCTTACTATGAGGTCTGTCACACCGCTGCCTCTACACCTGGCTGTTATCTACCGCCCCCCAGGGCCCTATTCGGACTTTATCAATGAATTCTCAGAGTTCGTTGCTGATCTAGTGACACACGCCGATAATATAATCATAATGGGGGACTTTAATATCCATATGAATACCCCATCGGACCCACCGTGCGTAGCGCTCCAGACTATAATTGATAGCTGTGGTCTCACACAAATAATAAATGAACCCACGCATCGCAACGGTAATACGATAGACCTAGTGCTTGTCAGGGATATCAGCGTTTCCAAAGTTACGATACTCCCGTATACTAAAGTATTGTCCGATCATTACCTTATAAAATTCGAGGTTCAGACGCATGTTCGTCAAACTAATAATAATAATAACTGCTATAGCAGCCGCAACATTAATACAGCCACAACGACAACTCTTGCTGACCTACTGCCCTCGGTAATGGCACCATTCCCAAAGTATGTGGGCTCTATTGATAACCTCACTAACAACTTTAACGACGCCCTGCGCGAAACCATTGATAACATAGCACCGCTAAAGTTAAAAAAGGCTCCAAAAAAGCGCACCCCGTGGTTTACAGAAGAAACTAGAGCTCAGAAATTATTATGTAGAAAGCTGGAACGCAAATGGCGCACGTCTAAACTTGAGGTGCACCATCAAGCATGGAGTGATGGTTTAATAACTTATAAACGCATGCTTACCTTAGCTAAAGCTAATTATTACTCAAATCTCATCCACCGTAATAAAAACGATCCTAAATTTTTGTTTAGTACGGTAGCATCACTAACCCAACAAGGGACTCCTTCCAGTAGCTCCACCCACTCAGCTGATGACTTTATGCAATTCGTTAGTAAGAAAATTGAAGTCATTAGAAAGGAGATTAAAGACAATGCGTCCCAGCTACAACGGGGTTCTATTAACACTGATACGATAGTATATACGGCGGATACTGCCCTCCAAAATAGTTTCTCTCGTTTTGAGGAAATAACATTAGAGGAATTGTTACAACGTGTAAATGGAATAAAACAAACAACATGTTTACTTGACCCTCTTCCTGGGAAACTGATCAATGAGCTCTTTGTATTATTAGGTCCATCAGTGCTAAATATTATACACTTATCACTTTCCTCGGGCACTGTTCCCCTAGCATTCAAAAAAGCGGTTATTCATCCTCTTCTTAAAAGACCTAACCTCGATCCTGACCTCATGGTAAACTACCGACCGGTGTCTCACCTTCCCTTTATTTAAAAAATCCTCGAAAAAATTGTTGCGGAGCAGTTAAATGAACACTGAGCGTCTAACAATCTATGTGAAACCTTTCAATCCGGTTTCAGGGCAAATCACTCCACGGAGACAGCCCTCGCAAAAATGACTAATGGTCTATTGCTAACGATGGATTCTGATGCGTCATCTATGTTGCTGCTCCTCGATCTTAGCGCTGCTTTCGATACTGTCGATCATAATATTTTATTAGAACGTATCAAAACACGAATTGGTATGTCAGACTTAGCCCTGTCTTGGTTTAACTCTTATCTTACTGATAGGATGCAGTGTGTCTCCCATAACAATGTGACCTCGGACTACGTTAAGGTAACGTGTGGAGTTCCCCAGGGTTCGGTCCTTGGCCCTGCACTCTTCAGCATCTACATGCTGCCGCTAGGTGACATCATACGCAAATACGGTGTTAGCTTTCACTGTTATGCTGATGACACCCAACTCTACATGCCCCTAAAGCTGACCAACATGCCGGATTGTAGTCAGCTGGAGGCGTGTCTTAATGAAATTAAACAATGGATGTCCGCTAACTTTTTGCAACTCAACGCCAAAAAAACGGAAATGCTGATTATCGGTCCTGCTAGACACCGAACTCTATTTAATAATACAACTCTAACATTTGACAACCAAACAATTAAACAAGGCGACACGGTAAAGAATCTGGGTATTATCTTCGACCCAACTCTCTCCTTTGAGGCACACATTAAAAGCGTTACTAAAACGGCCTTCTTTCATCTCCGCAATATCGCTAAAATTCGCTCCATTCTGTCCACTAAAGACGCTGAGATCATTATCCATGCGTTTGTTACGTCTCGCCTCGACTACTGTAACGTATTATTTTCGGGTCTCCCCATGTCTAGCATTAAAAGATTACAGTTGGTACAAAATGCGGCTGCTAGACTTTTGACAAGAACAAGAAAGTTTGATCACATTACGCCCTCGGGTTGCGCACGGCCACTCTCCCACTGCGCCACGCCGTCCCCAATATTAAATTATGTAATTTAATATTGTTAAATATTAAATATTTAACAATATTAAATTATGTAATTTAATATTGTTAAATTACATAATTTTGCTGTATTTTTAAATTGTTGCTGCTTGATATACAATGTAACAAAGTCTGCATTTTGTACAATCCTGTACTGGCTCACCTGCACTGGCTTCCTGTGCACTTAAGATGTGACTTTAAGGTTTTACTACTTACGTATAAAATACTACACGGTCTAGCTCCATCCTATCTTGCCGATTGTATTGTACCATATGTCCCGGCAAGAAATCTGCGTTCAAAGGACTCTGGCTTATTAGTGATCCCCAAAGCCCAAAAAAATCCTGCGGGCTGTAGAGCTTTTTCATTTCGGGCTCCAGTACTCTGGAATGCCCTCCCGGTAACAGTTCGAGATGCTACCTCAGTAGAAGCATTTAAGTCTCACCTTAAAACTCATTTGTATACTCTAGCCTTTAAATAGACTCCCTTTTTAGACCAGTTGATCTGCCGTTTCTTTTCTTTTTCTTCTATGTCCCACTCTCCTTTGTGGAGGGAGTCCGGTCCGATCCGGTGGCCATGTACTGCTCGCCTGTGTATCGGCTGGGGACATCTCTGCGCTGCTGATCAGCCTCCGCTTGGGATGGTTTCCTGCTGGCTCCGCTGTGAACGGGACTCTCGCTGCTGTGTTGGATCCGCTTTGGACTGGACTCTCGCGACTGTGTTGGATCCATTATGGATTGATCTTTCACAGTATCATGTTTTCATAGTCATCATTGTCACCGACGTCCCACTGGGTCATTATTGTCACCGATGTCCCACTGGGTGTGAGTTTTCCTTGCCCTTATGTGGGCCTACCGAGGATGTCGTAGTGGTTTGTGCAGCCCTTTGAGACACTAGTGATTTAGGGCTATATAAGTAAACATTGATTGATTGATTGATTGTCTCAGTATGTAAGCTAACTTTCCAGAGTATCATTAATATTGGATGGCTTGGCTTGGTTGGTAGAGCGACTCTGCCAGCAACCTGAGGGTTCCCGGTTCGATCCTTGGCTTCATCCATCCTAGTCATGTCCGTTGTGTCCTTGGGCAAGACACTTCATCCTTGCTGGTCAGGGCCTTGCATAGTAGCTCCTGCCATCAGTGTGTGAATTTGGAAATAGTGTCAAAGCGCTTTGAGTACCTTGAAGGTAGAAAAGCGCTGTAGAAGTATAACCCATTTACCATATTGATTGTGTTCTTTTCCCTGTGGTCAAGGGAATATGTATTGGATATACTTGGGTGTAAATTTTGCTGCACAGTCACTATTACAAAATTGCAAATTAAATCACGACCCAATCTCTCCAAAAGTATCATAATTTATCTTCTGAAAAACTGTTTAGATGTATATCTTCAAGTCGTCATCGCTTTCGATCTCGCATAATCCCTCAAAAAAAGTACAAATAAATTCCTGTGTTTATTACACTTAGGGTTAAACTTTGACCAAAATGTAGTAGGCGTCATCTTGGTATGTACGCTAACTCCCCACAAAGTTTTGTAAATATCGATTGTGCCGTTTTATCCCGTGATCCTGCTAACAAAACAAATGATTTTTTTTCCGTAGTGAAAAAAACGGATTACAAGCTTTGACTTTTTCCCCATCCTTTAAACTCTGTACTTTTTTATATCCCGAGGTTAATTTGACATCCTGCCAAAACATTCCGCTTTGTCACGTCAGACCAATGGAGTTGCAAAATGGTTAACGGTGTACCAATGAAACTTTATACATTAAATGAAGCGCACTAACACAATCATTTGGTCGGCCATTTAGTGAGTTATGGACTCACCCTCGTCGAGGGGAAGAAACGACAAAATGCAGCCTCAAAGCCGGACAAGATCGACAAGGTTTTTCAAAAAAAAAAAATCAGCCGCCATACCAAACCGAAATCCAACACAACTAACGGGCCTTCGAAAGGCCAAAGCACTGGCGGAGAAGGATGAAGAGCCCGACAGGCTTCGTTAAATTTGTGGACGAGTACCGTGGAAATATTTTATGTTTCAATGGGTACATCTCAGGCTAATTTGACATGCTGCCAAAAAATTCCGCTTCTTCACGTCAGACCAATAGAGTTGAAGAATGGTTAACGGTGAACCAATGAAACTTTACACATTAAATCAAGCGCACTAACACAATCATTTTGTCAGCCATTTAGCGAGTTATGGACTCACCCTCGTCGAGGAGAAGAAAGGACAAAATGCACACGATGCAGCCTCAAAGCCGGACAAGATCGACAAGTTTTTTGAAAAGCAAAATAGCTGCCAAACCAAACGGAAATCCAACACAACTAACCACCGGCAGAGAAGGATGAAGAGCCCGGCAGGCTTCGTTAAATTTGTGAAAGGGAACTGTGTAAATATTTTATATTTCAATGTGTACACCTGAGGCTAATTTGACATGCTGCCAAAAAATTCCGCTTCGTCATGTCAGACCAATGGAGTTGAAGTATGGTTAACGGTGTACCAATGAAACTTTACATATTAAATCAACTGCACTAACACAATCATTTCGTGGGCCATTTAGCGAGTTATGGACTCACCCTCGTCGAGGAGAAGAAACGACAAGGTTTTTGAAAAGCAAAATAGCCGCCACACTAAACGGAAATCCAACACAACTAAGGGGGCTCTGAAAGGCCAAACCACCGGCAGAGAAGGATGAAGAGCCCGGCAGGCTTTGTTAAATTTGTGAAAGGGAACTGTGTAAATATCTTATGTTTCAATGGGTACACCTGAGGCTAATTTGACATGCTGCCAAAAAATTCCGCTTCGTCACGTCAGACCAATGTAGTTGCGGAATGGTTAACGGTGTACCAATGAAACTTTACACATTAAATCAAGCGCACTAACACAATAATTTTGTCAGCCATTTAGCGAGTTATGGACTCACCCTTAGCGAGGAGAAGAAACGACAAAATGCACACGATGCAGCCTCAAAGCCGGACAAGATCGACAACGTTTTTGAAAAGCAAAATAGCCGCCACACCTAACGGAAATCCAACACAACTAAGGGGGCTCTGAAAGGCCAAACCACCGGCGGAGAAGGATGAAGAGCCCGGCAGGCTTAGTTAAATTTGTGAATGAGGACTGTGTAAATATTTAATGTTTCAATGGGTACACCTGAGGCTAATTTGACATGCTGCCAAAAAATTCTGCTTCGTCACGTCAGACCAACGAAGTCGCAGAATGGTTAACGGTGAACCAATGAAACTTTACACATTAAATCAAGCGCATTGACACAATCATTTTGTCGGCCATTTAGCGAGTTATGGACTCACCCTCGGCGAGGAGAAGAAACGACAAAATGCACACGATGCCAAGATCGACAAGGTTTTAAAAAAGCAAAATAGCCGCCAAACCAAACGGAAATCCAACACAACTAAGGGGGCTCTGAAGGGCCATACCACCGGCGGAGAAGGATGAAGAGCCCGGCAAGCTTCGTTAAATTTGTGAACGAAGACTGTGTAAATATTTCATGTTTCAATGAGGCTTATAGACTTGAGCAGCCAATAAATGTACAAAAGATGGGTGCAGCTTATATTTAAGTGCGTCCTATAGTTTGAAAATCCAACCAGAACATCACTCAAAACTACAACCGATAGTGGCTCTACTGACAAATTATACCAGTATTTACACAACAAAAATGTACGAAAACCACTGAAAGGATACAATTATGAGTTTCAATATTGCTACAAACACAGAAAATGCAAACATTCAAAGGTGCAGACAAAAA